>NC_074716.1:18582089-18882089 GCF_947242115.1 Biomphalaria glabrata
ATCAATGGATCTTCTTTTGTCTTTTCATGTGTCAAAGTAAAAAACTATCTGCGCAAAGTGTACTTCTTAAAATTAGATCTAGGTCTAAATCCTTTCTATCTTTTCTCATGTCAACATTGTAGACATGGCCAAGATCCATAAAATACTATAGCTGTAATAGAGTCGGACAACTTTATTTTTTTTGAGGGTCTTAAGTTTGTTTTAGGGCTACTATACATACACTACGGTCTAAGTTGGTACCCAAGGAACATTCCTGCCTAGTTTTATCAAGATTGGTCAAGCGGTTTTGATGTCTATAAGTAACATACATCCATACATACATACCCCTCACATTCTACTTTATAATATAGATAATTAAGCGACTAATTGGTTAATTTTTTAAATGATTCATCTTAAGATACAAGAATAAATGATTGTTAAAATGCTCAACTTGATCAGAGAATGGGTGTGGGAGAAATAACGTATACAATTATTTAATGGGACAAATTAGCCACATCTCTTGTGAGCATCAAAAAATGTATTAATGGTAATTAATTGACGTCACGTATCAATTTAAACCAAATCAAAGTCTAGGTTAATTAATTTAATATATCCATGCCTGCAAAGCACGGAGTTTCCTATGATGTAAGCAGACATCAGTCAATCTCTTGTATCACATGTATGTATCACATGTATGACACTTGACAGGAGATAATTTGATTGGTTGAAGAAAATGATTTCATTGGTTAAGCCAAGTGTCAAATTTGGAGGTTAGAAAAACGCGCGAAGAGAAGGGCGAGTCGTGACTTAAATCTTGTAGAGATAGGACGTATTTTAGTTTTGAGTTAGAATTCGTAGAGATTAGTCTTGTATTTGTATTAAATCTAGTAGTAAATGTGTATATTCTTATTACTGAACTTTGAAACAAAGTTATTATGTGATACAGTTTTAATTCTGTATATATAGTGATTCCAAGTTTTGAATTAAAGTTCTGTATTTGATGTAAAAGGATCTTCATTTATTGAATCTGTAAGGTAATATTTAGTTCTAGAGATATTCATCTATAAAATCCTCGGCATCACAGTTACAAGATATCAGCACTCCTGACGAATTCGGCAAAGATCAACAACGAGTTCAACTAACAAGAGAGAAACTTACAAACTGCAACATCAAGATCTTTAACCGTGATAATTGATTCATTGGTTATTGATTATTTGTATTGATTCGAGTCTTGTCTTTGCCAATGAAACCCCGTGGCAGAGTGACATCTAAACCCCGTGGCAGAGTGACATCTAAACCCCGTGGCAGAGTGACATCTAAACCCCGTGGCAGAGTGACATCTTGATGGTGAGGGAAGAGTAACGTCGCAAACATGTTCAATATTTTTAACCGACAGACAGACAAACAGACAGTCAGTCAGAGTGAGTTAATGTAAGCTTTGTAAAAAGAACAATAATTCAACGGACTAGCTGCTAGTTCTTTTTTCTCTCAAGTTTGTTTGCAGTCGGAATGAACGTCCAACAACATTTCCGACTACAGGGAGACAGCAAAAGTTGATCGACATAACCATCGGAAACAGTGACATGTGCCCCTGTAGAGTGACATGTGCCCCTGTAGAGTGACATGTGCCCCTGTAGAGTGACATGTGCCCCTGTAGAGTGACATGTGCCCCTGTAGAGTGACATGTGCCCCTGTAGAGTGACATGTGCCCCTGTAGAGTGACATGTGCCCCTGTAGAGTGACATGTGCCCCTGTAGAGTGACATGTGCCCCTGTAGAGTGACATGTGCCCCTGTAGAGTGACACCAGGGAATCCCCATCTTGTCCTACAAACTTGTGTATATGGTGTCGGCAGGTACGCAGAGTCATTGCCCCACGGATGTATCTCTCAATGATAAAACTGGATACCTCAACACCTCTAATGGAAACTAACCAAGCTGTGCAGTTCATCTCAGTTCCAGTTCCCCCACCCCATCCTCTATTGTGTCCATCATTTGAAGAAAGGAAAGAAAAACAAAGAAAGAAGATGCTCGACATTTGTTTACACTTCGTCTTCTTCCCCCCCCCCCCCCCCCCCGTCCGGTAATTCCAATGTGATATTTCTGTTGGGAATCTGTTTATGATTCAAACATTGGGATTTCCGATTTAATTCCGACCTAAAGTTAGTCATCCATTTAGTTATGTCAGGAAGTAGAAATAGTTGAAGTTCATAAAACAAGAGCTTGCAAGTTTTATTAACAATTTTCACGATCAACTAGTCCAGTAGCCTACGCTAAGTGGAACTGCAATGTTACCCACCATACAAAACAGTACATCAAAAAATGAACATCAAACACGTAGATTGTAAACAGTTCCTTGACACTATATATCAGATACAGCAAAATGCGAGCAATCTATTATAGCTTCTCCGACATAGATGAACATGTCTGTGTCTAAAATGTAGAAGTATTTGTTTCAGTCTTCTAAGATTGTCACAAGCTCTCTGTCGTAGACGGTGGTAGAATGGTTTCGTTTCCGTTTTTTTTAAATACTTTCTTTTCAATTATTTATCCCAGAGAAGTTTGAGTAGAAGTGTTGTCTAAAGTAGAACTAAAACACATTCCAGATCTAAAGTCTCCCCATGAGCTACATGTGATCACTTTATTCAGGCCTTGTGGACGTCATAAATGGAGAATGATGCGACAGAAAGACTTGATAATGACAGAAAGACTTGATAATGACAGAAAGACTTGATAACCACAGAAAGACTTGATAATGACAGAAAGACTTGATAATTTCAGAAAAAACTAATAATGACAGAAAGACTTGATAATGACAGAAAGACTTGATAATGACAGAAAGACTTGATAATGACAGAAAGACTTGATAATAACAGAAAGACTTAATAATGACAGAAAGACTTGATAATGACAGAAAGACTTAATAATGACAGAAAGACTTTGTGACGAGATGTTAATTAGTTAATATATGGCTTGTTTGTTTAGGTCTAGGGGAAATTTGATTAATTTTATCCCGCTCACATATAAGATTTTGTACAGGCACACCGCAACTAACAGTAAGAACAGACCAATATTATACGTTTATAAATAAATATAATTTAATAAATGAAAGTTTACAAAGGAAAATGATCAAATAAAATTATAAGTAAGGAATGAAATGAAGGTGCTAATATCTAATATAACTGCTCATCATGGATTGCTAATTATTGAGTGATTGTAGGAGAAGAATGTTCCTATGTCTGCTACTTATTTTTCTTAGCTGCTAGCCCGTGGGTCGTCTTCTGGCGGTCGTAGGACTGGCACTCAGAAGGATGAGTCATCCGGCTCTGTCTTAGGACGTCGGCTCGGGATATTCTCTATGCGGTAGGCAAGCTGGCTCTAGGGTGACGCCACTGCCTGTTTAGCAGTAGAGAGGGTTGGTGCTGCAGACTAAGTTGGACGATCTCTCAGCTGTGATCTCTAGCTCGTAGAGAGCCGTGCTAACTCAACACCAGTTTATCTTCTGTTGCGAAGGTTGCTCTGATCTGTCGGCATTAGGCAATAGCTATTGGGCAGTGGACAATTTGGGCCGGGCACTGGGCAGATGATACTGGGCAGTATAGGGCACTGTGGACACTGGGCAATATGATACGTGTTATCATATAATGTAGGATGATACTTGCCAAGATTCATCTATTAAATGAGATGACGTCGATAACTAATCAGTTATAGTAAAATGGGGAATGAGCATATTATATACTAAAGGATAAGATGAAAATAAAATATTAGGGATATGGCTACAGTAATAAGGGTTTGATATAGTTAATCAAAATTACATTCATCCAAGGAACTATAAGTTCACAAGGGTGGGAGACATAATAACATGTATGAGGGATATACAACAGAAATGTGAAATAACTAATTTCACATGGGCTCTGTAAGTTTAGAGCACTGCGATCTAAGTTCTTAGTACTTAGATTCAATAAAGGGTATTGTTTACATCAATCACTAAAATACAGGAATGGATGAAACATAACAAATTAAATATAATGACTATAGTTTCAAATGTAGACAACCATAGCGGCATTAATAATACTATGTGAAGATATAGCATTGACATAAAATAGTACAAGATACATACATAATAAAGTCATAATGTAATGACGGGGAACGTGGTTGTGTACTAATGTGTACTCACACATTCCTATAGGATAAAATGAGTATAGTAAAATGTTTACACTTACCCGTTTGTCCCTAATGAAACCTCACAACTAAACTTCCTAACAGAGGAGACTGTATGAATCCTAGCGGCCTAACTTAGAATGTTTTGGTCTCTCTCTATATATAGATGGGACTTTTCGTTTAACGGGTGGGGAAGAAAGCTAGCTGATTTTCTCACATGTATCGATGTACCGGAGATGTCAGGCGTCAGGTCAGATTTATGGTCAATATTCGTTGCCTACCGTGAGAGTAAGTCTTAAGCGAATATGTATCTGTCCAGCCCGAGTGCAATGCTATTCTTAGGGTGGTGCGTATCCTGCGGGGGGGGGGGGGGGTAGGGAGAAATAGGTGTGAAAAGTTATTAGGCCGCTGCGTGTAGCGCGGTGCAGCGACTATTGTGTGCTGGTCACCTGCACAGCGGTCAAAAATTAAAAGTTAGCCCTAGAGAAGCTAGTTAATGTTTTATGTCGAGATTCGTCCCGTGAGAAACAGTGCGAGGGGAGATAAATCCTACAAGAAATTAGTTATGGGTGGACAAGAAAATAATTGTTTAAGTTAAAAATTAAAGTTTCTCACGGTTTGCTGGGAAAAACTCAAATGAACTTTTGCATGCAAGTTTCGTATCGTCACAGACTTAATAATAACAGAAAGACTTAATAATGACAGAAAGACTTAATAATGACAGAAAGACTTGATAATGACAGAAAGACTTGATGATGACAGAAAAACTTGATAATGACAGAAAAACTTAATAATGACAGAAAGACGTGATAATGACAGAAAGACTTAATAATGAATGAAAGAATTAATAATGACAGAAAGACTTGACAATGACAGAATTAAGCCAGACATATTAAGGAGTGATAAAGAAAGTAAAGATAGATCTGATATGGACAGATTCGATGATTGAGACAGATTTGGTTCAGAGTCAAAGGTCAAAGATTCCAGACAGTCTTGACATGGCCGTAATCAAGACAGTCATTTCAATGTCAAAAAGTTATTTTATCACACTCACACACACACTCTCTATCTCTGGAAGGGGGGGGGGAGGGTTGAACATCAATAATTTTTGGAATTTGGTAACTGTAGTATTAGTTTTTCTCAGGCCGTTGTTTGACTTCTGGGAGATTTACTTCATTAATGGAGCCCAGAAAGTTTTAATTGGCGGGAGGTGAGCCGCAAGTACTCTCCCACCCCCGGCTACGTTCATGGAATTAGGTAACTGTAGTTCTGCTTTTTTTTAAATCCCCTCCACACATGGAAAAAATATCGTTAGTGGTCAGTCTGCTGGTCATTTCTGGTGTTCTCCTTCCACGTGTCGATGTATAAGTCAAACCAACTCTTGTTCGTCAGTCAAACCAACTTTTGTTCGTCAGTCAAACCAACTCTTGTCTGTCAATCAAACCAACTCTTGTCTGTCAATCAAACCAACTCTTGTCTGTCAGTCAAACCAACTCTTGTCTGTCAGTCAAACCAACTCGTGTCTGTCAGTCAAACCAACTCTTGTCTGTCAGTCAAACCAACTCTTGTCTGTCAGTCAAACCAACTCTTGTCTGTCAGTCAAACCAACTCTTGTCTGTCAGTCAAACCAACTCTTGTCTGTCAATCAAACCAACTCTTGTCTGTCAGTCAAACCAACTCTTGTCTGTCAGTCAAACCAACTCTTGTCTGTCAGTCAAACCAACTCTTGTCTGTCAGTCAAACCAACTCTTGTCTGTCAGTCAAACCAACTCTTGTCTGTCAGTCAAACCAACTCTTGTCTGTCAGTCAAACCAACTCTTGTCTGTCAGTCAAACCAACTCTTGTCTGTCAGTCAAACCAACTCTTGTCTGTCAGTCAAACCAACTCTTGTCTGTCAGTCAAACCTACTCTTGTCTGTCAGTCAAACCAACTCTTGTCTGTCAGTCAAACCAACTCTTGTCTGTCAGTCAAACCAACTCTTGTCTGTCAGTCAAAACAACTCGTGTCTGTCAGTCAAACCAACTCGTGTCTGTCAGTCAAACCAACTCTTGTTCGTCAGTCAAACCAACTCTTGTTCGTCAGTCAAACCAACTCTTATCTTTCAGTCAAACCAACTCTTGTTCGTCAGTCAAACAAACTCTTGTCTGTCAGTCAAACCAACTCTTGTCTGTCAGTCAAACCAACTCTTGTCTGTCAGTCAAATCAACTCATGTCTGTCAGTCAAACCAACTCTTGTCTGTCAATCAAACCAAGTCTTGTCTGTCAGTCAAACCAACTCTTGTCTGTCAGTCAAACCAACTCTTGTCTGTCAGTCAAACCAACTCTTGTCTGTCAATCAAACCAACTCTTGTCTGTCAATCAAACCAACTCTTGTCTGTCTGTCAAACCAACTCTTGTCTGTCAGTCAAACCAACTCTTGTCTGTAAGTCAAACCAACTCTTGTCTGTCAGTCAAACCAACTCTTGTCTGTCAGTCAAACCAACTCTTGTCTGTCAATCAAACCAACTCTTGTCTGTCAGTCAAACCAACTCATGTCTGACAGTCAAACCAACTCTTGTTCGTCAGTCAAACCAACTCTTGTTCGTCAGTCAAACCAACTCTTGTTCGTCAGTCAAACCAACTCTTGTCTGTCAGTCAAACCAATTCTTGTTCGTCAGTCAAACCAACTCTTGTCTGTCAGTCAAACCAACTCTTGTCTGTCAGTCAAACCAACTCCTGTCTGTCAGTCAAACCAACTCTTGTCTGTCAGTCAAACCTACTCTTGTATGTCAGTCAAACAAACTCTTGTCTGTCAGTCAAACCAACTCTGTCAATCAAACATACTCTTGTCTGTCGTCTGTTACTCAAACCAATTCTGTCAGTCAGTGTGTTGTCTCTGACAGTTTGCCAGGCTGCAAGACGCGTGCACACGACTTTCTCACCTTTACCCCTCCCACACACTCCCACCCCCTTCATCACTGGCTGTCAAACTTCATTTTATAAGGCGTCAACAATTTGTATGGCAGACATTTTGTTTCTCACGCGGCCATCGAAATGTTCTCGACTTGTCAAATTTGTCAGTGCCACGCATTGGAGCTTTCCAGGCGTGATGTAGAGAAGATGGGCTTACGTGCTGGACACGTCACGTGACCTGACTTCACGCTGTCAGCTCAGATACCGGGACTGTCCCACCACCTTGCTGTGACGTGTCAAGACCAAATGAAGGTCAGGTTTCATTTCTACTCTAGCCTTGCAGCTATTCTATCTCAATATTCTAATGTTTACGAATAAAACAACAACACATTTTTCAGAATATGTCTGATTTCTTGAGATATGGATTATTTTATTTCTAATTGATGCAAATTTTAAATGGAAATTGCAACTGAGAGTTACAGACCACTTGGCCACCTATAACACGGGGGCTCAGGTTTGAAACCCAACATAAGATAAGTTTTGTTTGCTGAGCGCCTAACTGCAGCGAAGGAAACCTCCTAGATACCTCCAACTCCTTCCCACCCCACCAAAGAGATTAGATCAGGGGCGGACTGAGCATGGCAACATGTTATAGCAAGACAGATACACAAGAAATTCATAAAAGTACTTGAGTCACAAAGAAAAACATTTGAGTTGATTAGAGCAGTCTATTGAGCTAGACATTACTAGGACAGAGTATAACATTCGAGTTGATTAGAGCAGTCTATTGAGCTAGACATTACTAAGACAGAGTATAACATTCAAGTTGATTAGAGCAGTCTATTGGGCTAAACATTACTAGGGCAGAGTATAACATTCGAGTTGATTAGAGCAGTCTATTGGGCTAGACATTACTAGGACAGAGTATAACATTCGAGTTGATTAGAGCAGTCTATTGAGCTAGACATTACTAGGACAGAGTATAACATTCGAGTTGATTAGAGCAGTCTATTGGGCTAGACATTACTAGGGCAGAGTATAACATTCGAGTTGATTAGAGCAGTCTATTGAGCTAGACATTACTAGGACAGAGTATAACATTCGAGTTGATTAGAGCAGTCTATTGAGCTAGACATTACTAGGACAGAGTATAACATTCGAGTTGATTAGAGCAGTCTTTTGAGCTAGACATTACTAGGACAGAGTACAACATTCGAGCTGATTAGAGCAGTCTATTGAGCTAGACATTACTAGGACAGAGTATAACATTCGAGTTGATTAGAGCAGTCTATTGGGCTAGATATTACTAGGACAGAGTATAACATTCGAGTTGATTAGAGCAGTCTATTGAGCTAGACATTACTAGGACAGAGTATAACATTCGAGTTGATTAGAGCAGTCTTTTGAGCTAGACATTACTAGGACAGAGTATAACATTCGAGTTGATTAGAGCAGTCTATTGAGCTAGACATTACTAGGACAGAGTATAACATTCGAGTTGATTAGAGCAGTCTATTGAGCTAGACATTACTAGGGCAGAGTATAACATTCGAGTTGATTAGAGCAGTCTTTTGAGCTAGACATTACTAGGACAGAGTATAACATTCGAGTTGATTAGAGCAGTCTATTGAGCTAGACATTACTAGGACAGAGTATAACATTCGAGTTGATTAGAGCAGTCTATTGAGCTAGACATTACTAGGACAGAGTATAACATTCGAGTTGATTAGAGCAGTCTTTTGAGCTAGACATTACTAGGACAGAGTACAACATTCGAGCTGATTAGAGCAGTCTATTGAGCTAGACATTACTAGGACAGAGTATAACATTCGAGTTGATTAGAGCAGTCTATTGGGCTAGATATTACTAGGACAGAGTATAACATTCGAGTTGATTAGAGCAGTCTATTGAGCTAGACATTACTAGGGCAGAGTATAACATTCGAGTTGATTAGAGCAGTCTATTGGGCTAGATATTACTAGGACAGAGTATAACATTCGAGTTGATTAGAGCAGTCTATTGAGCTAGACATTACTAGGGCAGAGTATAACATTCAAGTTGATTAGAGCAGTCTATTGAGCTAGACATTACTAGGACAGAGTATAACATTCAAGTTGATTAGAGCAGTCTATTGGGCTAGACATTACTAGGACAGAGTATAACATTCAAGTTGATTAGAGCAGTCTATTGGGCTAGACATTACTAGGACAGAGTATAACATTCGAGTTGATTAGAGCAGTCTATTGGGCTAGACATTACTAGGACAGAGTATAACATTCAAGTTGATTAGAGCAGTCTATTGGGCTAGACATTACTAGGACAGAGTATAACATTCGAGTTGATTAGAGCAGTCTATTGGGCTAGACATTACTAGGACAGAGTATAACATTCGAGTTGATTAGAGCAGTCTATTGAGCTAGACATTACTAGGACAGAGTATAACATTCAAGTTGATTAGAGCAGTCTATTGGGCTAGACATTACTAGGACAGAGTATAACATTCAAGTTGATTAGAGCAGTCTATTGGGCTAGACATTACTAGGACAGAGTATAACATTCGAGTTGATTAGAGCAGTCTATTGGGCTAGACATTACTAGGACAGAGTATAACATTCGAGTTGATTAGAGCAGTCTATTGAGCTAGACATTACTAGGACAGAGTATAACATTCGAGTTGATTAGAGCAGTCTATTGGGCTAGACATTACTAGGACAGAGTATAACATTCGAGTTGATTAGAGCAGTCTATTGGGCTAGACATTACTAGGACAGAGTACAACATTCCAGTTGATTAGAGCAGTCTATTGAGCTAGACATTACTAGGACAGAGTATAACATTCGAGTTGATTAGAGCAGTCTATTGAGCTAGACATTACTAGGACAGAGTATAACATTCGAGTTGATTAGAGCAGTCTATTGAGCTAGACATTACTAGGACAGAGTACAACATTCAAGTTGATTAGAGCAGTCTATTGAGCTAGACATTACTAGGACAGAGTATAACATTCGAGTTGATTAGAGCAGTCTATTGAGCTAGACATTACTAGGACAGAGTATAACATTCGAGTTGATTAGAGCAGTCTATTGAGCTAGACATTACTAGGACAGAGTATAACATTCAAGTTGATTAGAGCAGTCTATTGGGCTAGACATTACTAGGACAGAGTATAACATTCGAGTTGATTAGAGCAGTCTATTGGGCTAGACATTACTAGGACAGAGTATAACATTCGAGTTGATTAGAGCAGTCTATTGAGCTAGACATTACTAGGACAGAGTATAACATTCGAGTTGATTAGAGCAGTCTATTGGGCTAGACATTACTAGGACAGAGTATAACATTCGAGTTGATTAGAGCAGTCTATTGGGCTAGACATTACTAGGACAGAGTACAACATTCCAGTTGATTAGAGCAGTCTATTGAGCTAGACATTACTAGGACAGAGTATAACATTCGAGTTGATTAGAGCAGTCTATTGAGCTAGACATTACTAGGACAGAGTATAACATTCGAGTTGATTAGAGCAGTCTATTGAGCTAGACATTACTAGGACAGAGTACAACATTCAAGTTGATTAGAGCAGTCTATTGAGCTAGACATTACTAGGACAGAGTATAACATTCGAGTTGATTAGAGCAGTCTATTGAGCTAGACATTACTAGGACAGAGTATAACATTCGAGTTGATTAGAGCAGTCTATTGAGCTAGACATTACTAGGACAGAGTATAACATTCAAGTTGATTAGAGCAGTCTATTGGGCTAGACATTACTAGGACAGAGTATAACATTCGAGTTGATTAGAGCAGTCTATTGGGCTAGACATTACTAGGACAGAGTATAACATTCGAGTTGATTAGAGCAGTCTATTGAGCTAGACATTACTAGGACAGAGTATAACATTCGAGTTGATTAGAGCAGTCTATTGAGCTAGACATTACTAGGACAGAGTATAACATTCGAGTTGATTAGAGCAGTCTATTGGGCTAGACATTACTAGGACAGAGTATAACATTCCAGTTGATTAGAGCAGTCTATTGAGCTAGACATTACTAGGACAGAGTATAACATTCGAGTTGATTAGAGCAGTCTATTGAGTAAGACATTACTAGGACGACAGAACAAAAATAGAAACATTTAGATTTAGCCAATAGTATCATTAAGTGAAAAAAATGTGAACACTCCGAAATGGGAAAAAATAATTTTATTAAACAATGTGAATCAAAATACAAGTGTTCTAGACATTTCACCACCGAACAAAGGTTAATCAAATAATTTGACTAGATCTACAGCTGGGAACTTTTTTATTTACAGTACTTATGGTATGTATATACATAAGATTTTTCTGAGCCTATTCAATAAATTTGAAGTACCAAATATACAATGTGCATTTTACTTTGATAAACTTAGGATTCTGCATCTTTCATTCTATGTGGATATTTCATTTAGACCAGACCAAAAGTCAAATTTTACCAGCTCAGAATTGATATCCAATTAGAGACCGAATCTAGTGGTAGACATATATAATGTCAATTAGAGACCGAATCTAGTGGTGGACATATGAATTTTCAATTAGAGACCGAATCTAGTGGTAAACATACAAACAATCAATTAAAGAATCTAGAGGTAAACATACAAACAGTCAATTAGAGACAGAATCTTTAGGACTACCTGAGACCTGAGTTGTCTAACGTTAAGACAACGGAATGTCTCACTGCTGGGACTTATAAAAATTGTAATCTATTAAAATCTCAAAAAGGTTTAAACAAAAAATGAAAGCCAAACCAGGAAGCAGAAAAAAAGGATGAACATGCACAGAGTTGATAGTATACAAATGATTAAAATTGCGCCATGACTTGTAGACTGCAGTTTGAAGAGATTTTCTCTTACGGACCAAACAGGAATCCAGAAATGTCAGTGTTTCATGTAACTGCAAGTTATCTGGAAACAAAAATCAGGGATTTATTTTTTTAAAAGTTGATATAAATTCAGCTTCTTGGTTCAGATATATACTAAGCTTATCTATCTTCTTCACTTAAACTTGACTTTCACTAATAATTGGCATCAAAGATATAAAGTACTTAAAGACTTAAACCAACTTATGAACGGTACAACTCAAGGACCTCGACTAACTGTCACCCAATTTATACCTTTTTTTGAAATTGTCTTTTCTACAATTCTAGAAATTTCTGTTCCAAATATTTCTCTTAGCTATAACCTTCTAGACATTGACATTTGCGACTTTTTTCCTAACCTCTTTCTCTGATTGGTTAATTATAATGAACACTTGCTTATTCCTGTCTCTTCTTTCATCTGACCCTCATTTCTAGAAAGAAGTAGAATGAGGTCATAGTATCGATTCTTGACATATGCCTCGGAATTGAAGATGATGAAATCCTAGCATGAAACTCCCGCAAGACGGCTGGGTTCAAACCCAAGAGCATCAAGACGACCTGCTATAAAAGTGTTCTTCGAATTGTGTGTACAAGTTAAGTCATTCTGAACCTCATTAGAAAGTAAACTGACTTGATGAACTATTCAGGATTTTAATTATGAATTAGGAAAGTGAAAGTAGGTATTCAGTCAATTTGATGTACATAGCACACATCTGAAAGCAGCTTGAACATAATTGGGACTGGTGTATATAGAAGCAGTACACGCGCTAGATTATCGTTTGGTCGTTTTAATGGTCCCAGGTTCCAACCCCCCCCCCCAATCGTCCTTGGGGAGGTTTGGACTTCAACATTGAAACATCGTCCTTGGGGAGGTTTGGACTTCAACATTGAAACATCGTCCTTGGGGAGGTTTGGACTTCAACATTGAAACATCGTCCTTGGGGAGGTTTGGACTTCAACATTGAAACATCGTCCTTGGGGAGGTTTGGACTTCAACATTGAAACATCGTCCTTGGGGAGGTTTGGACTTCAACATTGAAACATCGTCCTTGGGGAGGTTTGGACTTCAACATTGAAACATCGTCCTTGGGGAGGTTCGGACTTCAACATTGAAACATCGTCCTTGGGGAGGTTTGGACTTCAACATTGAAACATCGTCCTTGGGGAGGTTTGGACTTCAACATTGAAACATCGTCCTTGTGGAGGTTTGGACTTCAACATTGAAACATCGTCCATGGGGAGGTTTGGACTTCAACATTGAAACATCGTCCTTGGGGAGGTTTGGACTTCAACATTGAAACATCGTCCTTGGGGAGGTTTGGACTTCAACATTGAAACATCGTCCTTGGGGAGGTTTGGACTTCAACATTGAAACATCGTCCTTGGGGAGGTTTGGACTTCAACATTGAAGGAACAACCGAAAAGTGTAGAACGTTTTACAAAACATTTTTATACAGGAGTCAAGGGAGAGAGTCGAGGGGGAGAGAGTCGAGGGGGAGAGAGTCAAGGGAGAGAGTCGAGGGGGAGAGAGTCAAGGGAGAGAGTCAAGGGAGAGAGTCAAGGGAGATTTTCATCTGATAGAAAATGTGGATTTAATTTTCAGAATTTTGTATTTTTCAGCCACGTCCGTGTGACTAATTTGACTTGTAATTAGAGTTTGTCTAGCGTAGCTTTACCTTGAAGAAGTTCAATCGATAAGCGATGATTTTCTGGATGACATCGATCCTCCATAATTTTTTGACATGCCAATCTTTGCATCTCCAAAGATAGCTGTAGTTATAAAATGAAGTTAATAGCTTAAAATACATATTTTTAAAAGGATAAAAAAAATTAAATTGAGTACATGAATGATTTGTATTAAATGTATATACAGGTTCTATGACGGAATGTTTCGGTAGCTCATTGTAGAAAGAATAATTGGGTGGGGGGGGGATTTAACCCTAACCAAAGAATGTTAGCTAGCACCACAAGGTGGTTCACCCAGTGTAAACAAATCAATATCTTTCATCAGGACTTTTGAGTTTACGTTTCACCCCCATGTCTTTCAATGGCACAAGTAGGTAACCAATATATATCTATACATATAGTATCTATCATCTCTTGAAGAGCTTTTCCATGAAAGATGCCTTTCCAAAACACTCTCGATTCTTAAAGACAACCTGCACCCATTAAACCACTATTACATAAGATCTGAACGAAGTGGTCGTCTCCTTTCCATTAGAACTAAAACAGAAAGATTTAAAAACTCCTTCATCCCACTGTTGGTCAGAGAGTTACAAGATCATCTGTCGTCATCGAGAAGTATATAGAAGTCAAATTCATAAAGTGCTGGTTGTGAGTGTGTAGGTGTTTGGTGTGTGAATGTTGTTCGTATTTGCATCTATAATGTTATTGTTACAGTAGTTACGCCGAGGTAGTCAATTGTAGTCACACAATTTCCATTTGATTGGATCAATACAAATTATCTTATCTTATCTTATCTAGTAGTACAATTTTCAGATGAACTTATAATAACGTCATTTTACCTTACGAAATGAAGATGGTTTTGTGCTAGTCAGACATACAGACTTAGATGTTGAAGCTTTTAATCTTTTTTTACTTTTGACTGGCTTTAATTTGAAATGAAATTCTGGCTCCGAATATTCAACTACTTCCTAAAGACATATAAAATATCAAATTAAATATTATTACTATTGCTAGGCTTATTTAAAACAAACAAGGAGACTAACAACTCGAGCAAAGAGGATTTTATTTGTCGTTTACAATTTTTTTTTCGTATTATTACATCAAGCCTAAACCTCACGGAGACAGCAGGGAATAGCAGTGTGCGGGGTTCGAACCCGGACATCGAGACGACAGTCCAGAGCGCATATCACACGACCAAACAACCATCCATGATAGCTATTATTACTTTAGAATCCTAAATATCTTGTAATTTTATAACAAATTTCGTTTCGGGAACTATGTTTAGAATTACTAAAGTGTTATGGACTGTATGTGCAGGTTGCTGCTTTAACTATGGAGAAAGAAGGGCAGATAGTTTGGTTGTGTAGGCTGAAGAGATTCCGATGAAACCACAATGTGGTGTGGCGTCATTCAAGTGAATACAAAAGGGACGTGTATTTGTAGTGAGTTAGTATTTGTTAAAACTATCATTTCATTTAACTCTACATAGATCTACTTTCAAGTTGAAGTTGTGTATATTTATAAATAAAAAGTTATAGTTTTAAAACAAGTGTGTTCAAGCTTATTTCATACAGAATTTAATACGCCTACATCGGCTAATGGTACTAGCTGTTTGGAGATGCAAACCAACGACCGAGTAAGTCATGAATGTATTAATTGAAGTAAAAAAAAAACTATTTGCATAAGTTTGTTGATATAAAAGTACTAGGTTGTAACTATTCTAATTACGTACCTCATACATAGGATCGATGTCAATGTCCATAAAATGTACACAGGAAGTGTAGGCATATGTATGATCCTTGAGTTCTTCTTGTACATCACCAGAACCGCTGGACATGTTTCTTGGTCTAAATAAGAACTGAAACGTAAGAGTTTCTTTCAACTACGAGCAAGTTTCTTCTCTACAGAAAATGTTTTGAGTCTTATGCGAGGCCTCCACCTTTGGCCCTAGGGGGCTGCCTAGTTTGCCTATGCCTAAGGCCGGCCCTGATACTATTGACAAGTATTGGCGTACAAACTATTAAGATCTACATTTTTCAACATGTGTCCTTAATTCTAGGTTTTTAAGGTAGATCTCAGTCTAGTCCTAGATTTGACTAGATTCTAGATTGAAGGTTTGTAAGGGTAGATCTCAACCTAGTCCTAGATTTGACTAGATTCTAGATTGAAGGTTTGTAAGGGTAGATCTCAACCTAGTCCTAGATTTGACTAGATTCTAGATTGAAGGTTTGTAAGGGTAGATCTCAACCTAGTCCTAGATTTGACTAGATTCTAGATTGAAGGTTTGTAAGGGTAGATCTCAACCTAATCCTAGATTTGACTAGATTCTAGATTGAAGGTTTGTCAAGGGTAAATCTCAACCTAGTCCTAAATTTGACTAGATTCTAGATTAAAGGTTTGTAAGGGTAGATATCAACCTAGTCCTAAATTTGACTAGATTCTAGATTGAAGGTTTGTAAGGGTAGATCTCAACCTAGTCCTAGATTTGACTAGATTCTAGATTTAAGGTTTGTAAGGGTAGATCTCAATCTAGTCCTAGATTTGACTAAATTCTAGATTGAAGGTTTGTAAGGGTAGATCTCAATCTAGTCCTAAATTTGACTAGATTCTAGATTGAAGGTTTGTAAGGGTAGATCTCAATCTAGTCCTAAATTTGACTAGATTCTAGATTGAAGGTTAGTAAGGGTAGATCTCAATCTAGTCCTAGATTTGACTAGATTCTAGATTGAAGGTTTGTAAGGGTAGATCTCAATCTAGTCCTAGATTTGACTAGATTCAAGATTGAATGTTTGTAAGGGTAGATCTCAACCTAGTCCTAGATTTGACTAGATTCTAGATTGAAGGTTTGTAAGGGTAGATCTCAGTCTAGTCCTAGATTTGACTAGATTCTAGATTGAAGGTTTGTAAGGGTAGATCTCAACCTAGTCCTAGATTTGACTAGATTCTAGATTGAAGGTTTGTAAGGGTAGATCTCAGTCTAGTCCTAAATTTGACTAGATTCTAGATCTAAAAGTGCATAAGGCATAGTTTATTTTATTTTGAAACTTATGACTTGAGCAGTTCCGTAGAATTTAGGTCTATAGCTTGTAGAGATGAATAGTTTGTAAAACTAGAGCTAGACTTGCATTGCTCTACACTGTCATCATTGTATGTTTCATATAATCATGTTGTCAATATAACATTGACACTACGTACTAATGAATAATTTGACAATACCAAGAGTATTGCAGTCTACAAAGACAGACTAAATAGAAAATCAGGTAGATCAAGATCAAGTTCCTGAAAGAAGCTAGATTTAGAATTAGATTTTAGAATTAAAGAATTTGATCTAGATTTGGAGTCTTAACCTAACACTAACCCGACGAAGTTATTAAGTAGATCTAGTCTAGTTCCAAACAGAAGTTAGATTTAGAATTAGATTTTAGAATGAAAGAATTTGATCTAGATCTAGAATATATCTATATCTAGAATAGATCTAGAATAGAACCTTAACCTAACACTCTAGTCTAAGTTACCAGACAACTTGTCTAAGCTAGATCTAGAATCTAGAATAATCTAGATCTAGTCTAGTTTCCAACAGAAGCTAGATTTTGATTCTAGAATAAAAGAATTTGATCTAGAACCTTAATCTAAACCCTAACCCGATGGCTGAAGTACATGAAGATGTAGAGCTAGCTCATGTAATGTTCCCTTATCTTTGTGCATTCATGCAGCTATCTCGTAGTGTTGGAAGAAAGGAAAAAAAAAAGATTGTTGTTATAAAGTGTCCAACGCGAGTTACGCACCAAATTGTGTTCATGAGTGCTTGAAAAAAAAAAGGAAGTATTCGTTTGCGCATTTTAAGAAATTTAACATTTGTGTGTCGGCTTTATTATTTGGAGACAATTCACCTTTAACCTTTTCCACCTAGAAAGTTGTTCAGTTTTGATTCGAATATGTTTCTGACGTGCCTCAAAATTGAAGTTTATGACATCCAAGTTTAAACCTGCCGCAGGACAGGCAGCGGGCAAGAACACGTGACATCCATACGACAGACCAGAGCGCAGGCACACTAAACAAACAGGAAGTAGAACAGGAAGTAGAAACAAGTTCAATTGTAATTGTTCGTCCACCTGTAGGGGAAGAATAAGTGATGAATGATTCCGTCAGTCAGACATTTAAAGTTCGGCATATATATAGAGAGATATTGCAATAGATTGGTTTGATTTGCTAACGTTTATCTGGTCAAGTTGTTAAAACCAACTCTGCTAGCTCTCATGTCAGCACGCCCAAACGTCAGGAAAATTCACACGTGCCGCAGTTTTATCAGTTCCTGATTTTTTAAAAAATTTATTGCGTTAAAATTATTGAATTCACTACCCAGCCATTTTTCTTGGCATGGCATCTAAAGCTATTGCGCTGCACAATGATTCTAAGAAATTGATCTATTAACCCACAGCCAGCGTTGACGTCCTCCAACATATCACTCAAGAAGCTTGTGTTTGTCAGTGGACGTCCTCCAACATATCACTCAAGTAGCTTGTGTTTGTCAGTGGACGTCCTCCAACATATCACTCAAGTAGCTTGTGTTTGTCTCTGGACGTCTCCAAACATATCACTCATGTAGCTTGTGTTTGTCTCTGGACGTCTCCAAACATATCACTCATGTAGCTTGTGTTTGTCAGTGGACGTCCTCCAACATATCACTCAAGTAGCTTGTGTTTGTGACTGGACGTCTCCAAACATATCACTCAAGTAGCTTGTGTTTGTCTCTGGACGTCTCCAAACATATCACTCAAGTAGCTTGTGTTTGTCTCTGGACGTCTCCAAACATATCACTCAAGTAACTTCAGTTTGTCTCTGGACGTCTCCAAACATATCACTCATGTAGCTTGTGTTTGTCACTGGACGTCTCCAAACATATCACTCATGTAGCTTCTGTTTGTCAGTGGACGTCCTCCAACATATCACTCAAGTAGCTTGTGTTTGTCAGTGGACGTCTCCAAACATATCACTCAAATAGCTTGTGTTTGTCAGTGGAAGTCCTCCAACATATCACTCATGTAGCTTGTGTTTGTCAGTGGACGTCCTCCAAACATATCACTCAAGTAGCTTGTGTTTGTCACTGGACATCCTCCAACATATCACTCATGTAGCTTGTGTTTGTCAGTGGACGTCCTCCAACATATCACTCAAGTAGCTTGTGTTTGTCACTGGACGTGTCCAAACATATCACTCAAGTAGCTTGTGTTTAGCACTGGACGTGTCCAAACATATCACTCATGTAGCTTGTGTTTGTCAGTGGACGTCCTCCAACATATCATTCATGTAGCTTGTGTTTGTCATTGGACGTCCTCTAACATATCACTCAAGTAGCTTGTGTTTGTCAGTGGACGTCCTCCAACATATCACTCATGTAGCTTGTGTTTGTCAGTGGACGTCCTCCAAACATATCACTCAAGTAGCTTGTGTTTGTCACTGGACATCCTCCAACATATCACTCATGTAGCTTGTGTTTGTCAGTGGACGTCCTCCAACATATCACTCAAGTAGCTTGTGTTTGTCACTGGACGTGTCCAAACATATCACTCAAGTAGCTTGTGTTTAGCACTGGACGTGTCCAAACATATCACTCATGTAGCTTGTGTTTGTCAGTGGACGTCCTCCAACATATCATTCATGTAGCTTGTGTTTGTCATTGGACGTCCTCTAACATATCACTCAAGTAGCTTGTGTTTGTCAGTGGACGTCCTCCAACATATCACTCATGTAGCTTGTGTTTGTCAGTGGACGTCCTCTAACATATCACTCAAGTAGCTTGTGTTTGTCACTGGACGTGTCCAAACATATCACTCAAGTAGCTTGTGTTTAGCACTGGACGTGTCCAAACATATCACTCAAGTAGCTTGTGTTTGTCAGTGGACGTCCTCCAACATATCACTCATGTAGCTTGTGTTTGTCAGTGGACGTCCTCTAACATATCACTCAAGTAGCTTGTGTTTGTCAGTGGACGTCCTCCAAACATATCACTAATGTAGCTTGTGTTTGTCACTGGACGTGTCCAAACATATCACTCATGTAGTTTGTGTTTGTCACTGGACGTGTCCAAACATATCACTCAAGTAGCTTGTGTTTGTCAGTGGACGTCCTCCAACATATCACTCATGTAGCTTGTGTTTGTAAGTAAACGTCCTCTAACATATCACTCAAGTAGCTTGTGTTTGTCAGTGGACGTCCTCCAAACATATCACTCATGTAGCTTGTGTTTGTCACTGGACGTGTCCAAACATATAACTCATGCAGCTTGTGTTTGTGACTGGACGTCTCCAAACATATCACTCAAGTAGCTTGTGTTTGTGACTGGACGTCTCCAAACATATCACTTATGTAGCTTGTGTTTGTCACTGGACGTCTCCAAACGTACACTCATGTAGCTTGTGTTTGTGACTGGACGTCTCCAAACATATCACTCAAGTAGCTTTTGTTTGTGACTGGACGTCTCCAAACATATCACTCAAGTAGTTTGTGTTTGTCACTGGACGTCTCCAAACATATCACTCATGTAGCTTGTGTTTGTCAGTGGACGTCTTCAAACATATCACTCAAGTAGCTTGTGTTTGTGACTCGACGTCTCCAAATATATCACTCAAGTAGCTTGTGTTTGTCTCTGGACGTCTCCAAACATATCACTCAAGTAGCTTGTGTTTGTCTCTGGACGTCTCCAAACATATCACTCAAGTAGCTTGTGTTTGTCTCTGGACGTCTCCAAACATATCACTCAAGTAGCTTGTGTTTGTCTCTGGACGTCTCCAAACATATCACTCAAGTAGCTTGTGTTTGTCTCTGGACGTCTCCAAACATATCACTCAAGTAGCTTGTGTTTGTCTCTGGACGTCTCCAAACATATCACTCATGTAGCTTGTGTTTGTCTCTGGACGTCCTCCAACATATCACTCAAGTAGCTTGTGTTTGTCTCTGGACGTCTTCAAACATATCACTCATGTAGCTTGTGTTTGTCTCTGGACGTCTCCAAACATATCACTCAAGTAGCTTGTGTTTGTCTATGGACGTCTCCAAACACATCACTCACGTAGCATGTGTTTGTCAGTGGAAGTCCTCCAACATATCACTCACGTAGCTTGTGTTTGTCTCTGGACGTCTCCAAACATATCACTCATGTAGCTTGTGTTTGTCAGAAGACGTCTTCAAACATATCACTCAAGTAGCTTGTGTTTGTGACTCGACGTCTCCAAATATATCACTCAAGTAGCTTGTGTTTGTCTCTGGACGTCTCCAAACATATCACTCAAGTAGCTTGTGTTTGTCTCTGGACGTCTCCAAACATATCACTCAAGTAGCTTGTGTTTGTCTCTGGACGTCTCCAAACATATCACTCAAGTAGCTTGTGTTTGTCTCTGGACGTCTCCAAACATATCACTCAAGTAGCTTGTGTATGTCTCTGGACGTCTCCAAACATATCACTCAAGTAGCTTGTGTTTGTTTCTGGACGTCTCCAAACATATCACTCATGTAGCTTGTGTTTGTCTCTGGACGTCCTCCAACATATCACTCAAGTAGCTTGTGTTTGTCTCTGGACGTCTTAAAACATATCACTCATGTAGCTTGTGTTTGTCTCTGGACGTCTCCAAACATATCACTCAAGTAGCTTGTGTTTGTCTCTGGACGTCTCCAAACATATCACTCACGTAGCGTGTGTTTGTCAGTGGAAGTCCTCCAACATATCACTCACGTAGCTTGTGTTTGTCTCTGGACGTCTCCAAACATATCACTCATGTAGCTTGTGTTTGTCTCTGGACGTCCTCCAACATATCACTCAAGTAGCTTGTGTTTGTCAGTGGACGTCTCCAACATATCACTCAAGTAGCTTGTGTTTGTCTCTGGACGTCTCCGAACATATCACTCATGTAGCTTGTATTTGTCTCTGGACGTCTCCAAACATATCACTCATGTAGCTTGTGTTATTGACTGGACGTCTCCAAACATATCACTCATGTAGCTTGTGTTTGTCTCTGGACGTCTCCAAACATATCACTCAAGTAGCTTGTGTTTGTCTCTGGACGTCTCCAAACATATCACTCAAGTAGCTTGTGTTTGTCTCTGGACGTCTCCAAACATATCACTCAAGTAGCTTGTGTTTGTCTCTGGACGTCCTCCAAACATATCACTCAAGTAGCTTGTGTTTGTGACTGGACGTCTCCAAACATATCACTCATGTAGCTTGTGTTTGTCTCTGGACGTCTCCAAACATATCACTCAAGTAGCTTGTGTTTGTCTCTGGACGTCCTCCAACATATCACTCAAGTAGCTTGTGTTTGTCTCTGGACGTCCTCCAACATATCACTCACGTAGCTTGTGTTTTTCACTGGACGTCTCAAACATATCACTCAAGTAGCTTGTGTTTGTCTCTGGACGTCCTCCAACATATCACTCATGTAGCTTGTGTTTGTCTCTGGACGTCCTCCAACATATCACTCAAATAGCTTGTGTTTGTCTCTGGACGTCCTCCAACATATCACTCACGTAGCTTGTGTTTGTCTCTGGACGTCCTCCAACATATCACTCAAGTAGCTTGTGTTTGTCTCTGGACGTCTCCAACATATCACTCAAGTAGCTTGTGTTTGTGACTGGATGTCTCCAAACATATCACTCATGTAGCTTGTGTTTGTCTCTGGACGTCTCCAAACATATCACTCAAGTAGCCTTTGTCTCTGGACGTCCTCCAACATATAACTCATGCAGCTTGTGTTTGTGACTGGACGTCTCCAAACATATCACTCAAGTAGCTTGTGTTTGTCACTGGACGTCTCCAAACATATCACTCAAAGAGCTTGTGTTTGTCACTGGATGTCTCCAAACATATCACTCAAGTAGCTTGTGTTTGTCTCTGGACGTCTCCAAACATATCACTCATGTAGCATGTGTTTGTCAGTGGACGTCTCCGAACATATCACTCAAGTAGCTTGTGTTTGTCTCTGGACGTCTCCAAACATATCACTCAAGTAGCTTGTGTTTGTGACTGGAAGTCTCTAAACATATCACTCAAGTAGCTTGTGTTTGTCTCTGGACGTCTACAAACATATTACTCAAGTAGCTTGTGTTTGTCTCTTGACGTCTCCAAACATATCACTCAAGTAGCTTGTGTTTGTCTCTTGACGTCTCCAAAAATATCACTCATGTAGCTTGTGTTTGTCAGTGGACGTCTCCAACATATCACTCAAGTAGCTTGTGTTTGTCTCTTGACGTCTCCAAAAATATCACTCATGTAGCTTGTGTTTGTCAGTGGAAGTCTCCAACATATCACTCAAGTAGCTTGTGTTTGTCTCTGGACGTCTCCGAACATATCACTCAAGTAGCTTGTATTTGTCTCTGGACGTCTCCAAACATATCACTCATGTAGCTTGTGTTATTGACTGGACGTCACCAAACATATCACTCATGTAGCTTGTGTTTGTCTCTGGACGTCTCCAAACATATCACTCAAGTAGCTTGTGTTTGTCTCTGGACGTCTCCAAACATATCACTCAAGTAGCTTGTGTTTGTCTCTGGACGTCTCCAAACATATCACTCAAGTAGCTTGTGTTTGTCTCTGGACGTCCTCCAACATATCACTCAAGTAGCTTGTGTTTGTCAGTGGACGTCTCCAACATATCACTCAAGTAGCTTGTGTTTGTCTCTGGACGTCCTCCAACATATCACTCACGTAGCTTGTGTTTGTCACTGGACGTCTCCAAACATATCACTCAAGTAGCTTGTGTTTGTCTCTGGACGTCCTCCAACATATCACTCAAGTAGCTTGTGTTTGTCTCTGGACGTCCTCCAACATATCACTCACGTAGCTTGTGTTTTTCACTGGACGTCTCAAACATATCACTCAAGTAGCTTGTGTTTGTCTCTGGACGTCTCCAAACATATCACTCAAGTAGCTTGTGTTTGTCTCTGGACGTCTCCAAACATATCACTCATGTAGCTTGTGTTTGTCTCTGGACGTCTCCAAACATATCACTCATGTAGCTTGTGTTTGTCTCTGGACGTCTCCAAACATATCACTCAAGTAGCTTGTGTTTGTCACTGGACGTCTCCAAACATATCACTCAAGTAGCTTGTGTTTGTGACTGGACGTCTCCAAACATATCACTCATGTAGCTTGTGTTTGTCTCTGGACGTCTCCAAACATATCACTCAAGTAGCTTGTGGTTGTCTTTGGACGTCTCCAAACATATCACTCAAGTAGCTTGTGTTTGTCTCTGGACGTCCTCCAACATATCACTCAAGTAGCTTGTAATTGTCACTGGACGTCTCCAAACATATCACTCAAGTAGCTTGTGTTTGTGACTGGACGTCTCCAAACATATCACTCAAGTAGCTTGTGTTTGTCACTGGACGTCTCCAAACATATCACTCAAGTAGCTTGTGTTTGTGACTGGACGTCTCCAAACATATCACTCAAGTAGCTTGTGTTTGTCTCTGGACGTCTCCAAACATATCACTCAAGTAGCTTGTTTTTGTCTCTGGAAGTCTCCAAACATATTACTCAAGTAGCTTGTGTTTGTGACTGGACGTCTCCAAACATATCACTCAAGTAGCTTGTGTTTGTCAGTGGACGTCTCCAAACATATTACTCAAGTAGCTTGTGTTTGTCTCTGGACGTCTCCAAACATATCACTCAAGTAGCTTGTGTTTGTCTCTGGACGTCTCCAAACATATCACTTAAGTAGCTTGTGTTTGTATCTAGACGTCTCCAAACATATCACTCACGTAGCTTGTGTTTGTCACTGGACGTCTCCAACATATCACTCAAGTAGCTTGTGTTTGTCACTGGACGTCCTCCAACATATCACTCACGTAGCTTGTGTTTGTCACTGGACGTCTCCAACATATCACTCAAGTAGCTTGTGTTTGTCACTGGACGTCCTCCAACATATCACTCACGTAGCTTGTGTTTGTCACTGGACGTCTCCAAACATATCACTCAAGTAGCTTGTGTTTGTGACTGGACGTCTCCAAACATATCACTCAAGTAGCTTGTGTTTGTCTCTGGACGTCTCCAAACATATCACTCATGTAGCTTGTGTTTGTCAGTGGACGTCCTCCAACATATCACTCACGTAGCTTGTGTTTGTCTCTGGACGTCTCCAAACATATCACTCAAGTAGCTTGTGTTTGTTACTGGACGTTTTCAGACATATTTACTTATCACCCGTATAGTTTTTATTTTATAACCTTTTTTTGTTATTCTTTCTTATGTTTACAACTATGACTGAGCAAGTAGTTTCGTAGGAAGCGCCAGATCTTCCCATTGAACATTGCATACTTAATGTGCATTCAGTTTATAACATCCATGCATTAGTACTTCTCGTCCATTCTGATATGCTGTCTTGTGAGGCAGAAACTGGCACGTATCAGTTATAAGACCAATGCATTTCTTCTCTGAAGTGAAGTCTTGAAACTCTTGTTGAGCCTGCAAATGGCTTAGAAACGACAGTTTGTATAGAAATGTGCATGAGCCAGATATAATATGTTTGGCCTTCACCATATATGTAACACTAAATATAAATATAAGTTTAAGACGTCACAGTGTGGAATTAGTTGTACCAGGGTACGGGATATAATTAACTTACAGATGTCTCGATTGTCTAGACTAGCTTCTAGAAAGTTCATAAGACTAAGACTAAGACTAAGACTGCTTTATTGATCCTTACGGAAATTTGTTGTGATTACAAGGACTCGTTTCTCATATAAAGACAACACAACAGAAACATACACATAAATACAACAGACAACATGAAGAGTTCATTCAGCGACTACACACAGGTATCTTGGTGCATTTCATGTTCCCTGATCAATGAGTGGCGGTGATAGAGTCTGACCGAGTGAGGTACGAACGAGTTTTTGTACCTCTCCGTTCTTGTTTTGATTGACAGCAGTCGCCCACTTCGCGACGACCTGGCGTAGTTCTGATGGAGCGGGTGGCCGTTGTCTTCCAAGATTTTTTCGATTTTTCTTAGGCACGTTTGTTCAAAAAGTTCCTTTAAATGTGGTAATGTTGTGAGTGTAATTTTTGATGCTTTTTTTAATGATGTTTTCTAGACGTTGCAACAGTTTAGATGAGGCGTTGCCTTGCCAACAACTTATTCCGTATGTTAGCAGATTTTGTACAGTTGCGCCGTAAAATGTCTCAAGGATCTTCTTGTTTAATTTAAAACTGTTGAGTTTGTATAGAAAAAAGAGTCGCTGGGCTGTTTTCTTTGTCAGAGTTCCAAGGTGGTCTTCCCATGAAAGCTTGTTGTTGATGATAACGCCTAGATATTTATATGCCTTTACTTGTTCTATAGATGTAGTGTTTATTTGCAGTTCACGTATAGTTTGTTTTTTCTTTCTAAAATCTATTATAAGTTCTTTAGTTTTTGTTACATTCAATTCTAGAAAGTTGTCGGTGCACCAGTTTGTAAACTCTTCTATCGAGCTTCGATACTGAGTTTCGTCTCCTGAAATAAGACCGACTATGGCAGTATCATCAGCGAATTTAATGAGTTTAACTGAGTCATAGATGCTTCTTATGTCATTAGTGTAAAGAGTGTATAGCACAGGAGAAAGTACACAACCTTGTGGAGCACCCGTAGATAGTACTCGAGTTGACGATTTGGTGTTGTTGACTTTAACATACTGGGGCCGTTGGGTTAAAAAGTTTAGAACCCATGCTTGTAAGTTAGAGCTTACATTTAAGTTACTCAGTTTGTTTATCATTAGATGTGGCTGTATGGTATTGAAACACATCTTGATGTCTGTTGGTTTATGTCTCGGTGTTTCTGTCTCACAACTCTTCAAACTTGAAGTTTTAAAAGGTGTGGGGGGGGGGCGAATCTCATGTCAGAATCAAGCACTGGGCTTTAAACCCCCGAGTGAGCAGATATCCTGTGTTAACAGAGACAACATGATAACACCAGACCCGGACAGTGAAACGAGGTAGTGTTGTGTGAGTTTCGAGGCCAGGGACCATCACAGCATCACCAGAAGCGTTATATTCTCCCCATCAATCATTGCAAATGACATGTGGATTTTAGAAAGGAAGAAATCAATAGCTGTTCGTATTTGTTCAAGATGTTATGAGGTTGATGTTTTGTTCTAGATGTTTTAATGTTGATGCTTTTTTCTAATTGTTTTAATGTTGATGTTTTGTCACAGATGTTTTAATGATATTTTGTCATAGATGTTTTAATGTTGATGTTTTGCATCATATAGACATTCAAAACACATCATAGATCTTCTGCAAACATTGTGTGTATGC
Source organism: Biomphalaria glabrata (assembly GCF_947242115.1). NCBI lineage: Eukaryota > Metazoa > Mollusca > Gastropoda > Planorbidae > Biomphalaria > Biomphalaria glabrata. Next base: position 18,608,984 of record NC_074716.1, read on the forward strand.
TTCCAAGAAAACCACCAGCTCAGCAGCTCTGTGGCATTACCTGAGTCTCTTCTGGACCCTAGATCATGTATTATATCCATGCGACATAGTTTCATTATCAACATTGTAGTTTACTTCCAAAAGAATCCTTGAATATGCAATCTTTAAATATTAGTCCTGTTCACCATCAACTAGACCATGTCAAGAAGAGTGAACTTTACTGTTGCCACCACAAAAAAAAGGGCTCTTATTGAGTTGAATTCCAACTGTAACACTATCTTCATGTTGAGCTTCGTATCAAAATTCCTTTATTTCCTCTAGTTAGTTGCACGATTCTTGTTAAAATAAGTTTGAAGCTATGAAGTGAAATTCTAATGCACTCTTCACTTCACAACGATTGTGTCCTAAGGAAGAGTTTAGAAGTTGAGCAGTGCTAATAAATCGCATGAAAATTATTATCTACCTTTAAAACAAGGTTACAAAAGACAGTTTGTGTGGAAACACAAACTCAAAATCGGCCCCCGAAGTGGTCCACCCAGGCAGGCTTCAATATTTTCAGAAAGAACATCCAAATGAAATTATATCAAAGACAAAATGAGAGATAAGAATGGAGAAAGAAGGTTAACAGATCTTGTGTAGTGCCCCAACGGTCCAGCAGATCAAAGAATAGGTGAAAGTGAATGTAAAGTTAGATGTGAACCTGGCCTAACTAGTTCCCCTTTCAGACCTTGTGGTCTATAGGGCAGATGATGTAAAGTTCATCTGTTTTTGTGGCCTACGGTTAACGAGGGTGTCATGTAGCCAGCACAACGACCAACCGCCTTTACGCTTCCCCAACTCATGTCAGGTACCCATTAGAGCTGAGTGGACTCAGAGGCGCCCAAAGATTCCAAAGTTGAAAATCCCAGTCTTCACCAGGATTCGAGCCCTGAACCCCCGGTTCGGAAGTCAAGCGCTTTACCGCTCAGCCACCACGCCTCCCCTGGCCTAACTGATGTCTTATAATTAATGAAAGTAACATTTGAGAACCAATTAAACTTTAGGAAAAATGAAAATTACAAGATTACTATTCGTTTTAAATTAGGTCTAACTTATAGCCTAATGCATACTAATTAGCTTTTTCTCTTTAAAAAACTGCTTGCATTACTGATTTTAAAAATTAGATTTTTCGCTTTCAGAAAAGAAAAAAGTAGCCGTTGCATCAGAACTTTGAATGGTCTAAAATATTGTGATGTCGGATTTTCACTATCTTTTGTAGTTTACGCGATCTAAACGGGACAGACGGACAGACATTTCGCACAAAACAAATATAGTCTCTTTTCTTTTCGGGGGCCGCTAAAAAACTTAGCTTACTAAAATTTCTTTTATATTGTACGGTCCACCGGATACAACCAAAAGATTACTATTTATAGTTTTTGAGAGTATTGACTTATGAACAACTTTAGACTAATAGGACAAAAGTCTGAGCTAATATAATAAGGCTTGTCTTCGAGTCCGAAGATTAGTGAGGCATACAGCATTTCCCTTGGCTGCGCAGCCCCAGCTGTGACCTACATATTTTTCCACATCCAGGGCAAGCATAACCATTGTCCACAGGTGGTCGATTTAAATTTTCTCTTCGTCGTCTGCGTTTGTCCTCGGCAGCAGACTTTCGTTTGTTCTCAAATGTGTATCCCGCGGCCTTCGTCAGTGACCTCCAGCTGTCTCGTTCCGACGCCGCATGCAGACAGGTGCTCCCTTCTATGTCAACCAAGGAAAGTTGACGCCTAAGCTGGCATTTGAAGCGTTTCCGTGGGGCGCCTCTGTTACCTTTTAGCTCACCAAAAAGACTACCTTTGGTATACGTTCGTCTCCCATACGGGATATGTGCCCTACCCAGCGCAACTGTCGGACCATAAGAAGTCCTCCTATACTGTCCATACCGGCGTTCGCAAGGACATCGCTGTTTGTAGTGCTGTCCTGCCACCGTGAGCTAATATAGGAATAAAATAAATTACTAACAAAACAAAGTTTTTGTTTGGATTCCATGTTTTATGTTTCTGTATTGAACCTCTTATGTTTTCATTGCTCCTCCTTGAACCTGCTGTCTCTCTCCTTCACTTATTGAACCTGCTGTCTCTCTCCTTCTCTTTTCTTATTGAACCTGTTGTCTTTCTCCTTCTTTATTCTTATTGAACCTGTTGTCTCTCTCCTTCTCTTATTGAACCTGCTGTCTCTCTCCTTCTCTTATTGAACCTGCTGTCTCTCTCCTTCACTTATTGAACCTGCTGTCTCTCTCCTTCACTTATTGAACCTGCTGTCTCTCTCCTTCTCTTATTGAACCTGCTGTCTCTCTCCTTCTCTTTTCTTATTGAACCTGTTGTCTTTCTCCTTCTCTTTTCTTATTGAACCTGTTGTCTCTCTCCTTCTCTTTTCTTATTGAACCTGCTGTCTCCCTCCTTCTCTTTTCTTATTGAACCTGTTGTCTCTCTCCTTCTCTTTTCTTATTGAACCTGTTGTCTCTCTCCTTCTCTTTTCTTATTGAACCTGCTGTCTCTCTCCTTCTCTTTTCTTATTGAACATGTTGTCTCTCTCCTTCTCTTTTCTTATTGAACCTGTTGTCTCTCTCCTTCTCTTTTCTTATTGAACCTGCTGTCTCTCTCCTTCTCTTTTCTTATTGAACATGTTGTCTCTCTCCTTCTCTTTTCTTATTGAACCTGTTGTCTCTCTCCTTCTCTTTTCTTATTGAACCTGTTGTCTCTCTCCTTCTCTTATTGAAACTGTTGTCTCTCTCCTTCTCTTTTCTTATTGAACCTGTTGTCTCTCTCCTTCTCTTTTCTTATTGAACCTGTTGTCTCTCTCCTTCTCTTTTCTTATTGAACCTGTTGTCTCTCTCCTTCTCTTATTGAAACTGTTGTCCCTCTCCTTCTCTTTTCTTATTGAACCTGTTGTCTCTCTCCTTCTCTTATTGAACTTGCTGTCTCTCTCCTTCTCTTTTCTTATTGAACCTGTTGTCTCTCTCCTTCTCTTTTCTTATTGAACCTGCTGTCTCTCTCCTTCTCTTTTCTTATTGAACCTGTTGTCTCTCTCCTTCTCTTATTGAACCTGTTGTCTCTCTCCTTCTCTTTTCTTATTGAACCTGTTGTCTCTCTCCTTCTCTTTTCTTATTGAACCTGTTGTCTCTCTCCTTTTCTTTTCTTATTGAACCTGCTGTCTCTCTCCTTCTCTTTTCTTATTGAACCTGCTGTCTCTCTCCTTCTCTTTTCTTATTGAACCTGTTGTCTCTCTCCTTCTCTTTTCTTATTGAACCTGTTGTCTCTCTCCTTCTCTTTTCTTATTGAACCTATTGTCTCTCTCCTTCTCTTTTCTTATTGAACCTGCTGTCTCTCTCCTTCTCTTTTCTTATTGAACCTGTTGTCTCTCTCCTTCTCTTATTGAACCTGTTGTCTCTCTCCTTCTCTTATTGAACCTGTTGTCTCTCTCCTTCTCTTTTCTTATTGAACCTGCTGTCTCTCTCCTTCTCTTTTCTTATTGAACCTGCTGTCTCTCTCCTTCTCTTTTCTTATTGAACCTGCTGTCTCTCTCCTTCTCTTTTCTTATTGAACCTGTTGTCTCTCTCCTTCTCTTTTCTTATTGAACCTGCTGTCTCTCTCCTTCTCTTTTCTTATTGAACCTGCTGTCTCTCTCCTTCTCCTTTCTTATTGAACCTGTTGTCTCTCTCCTTCTCTTTTCTTATTGAACCTGCTGTCTCTCTCCTTCTCTTATCTTATTGAACCTGTTGTCTCTCTCCTTCTCTTTTCTTATTGAACCTGTTGTCTCTCTCCTTCTCTTTTCTTATTGAACCTGCTGTCTCTCTCCTTCTCTTTTCTTATTGAACCTGTTGTCTCTCTCCTTCTCTTATTGAACCTGTTTACTCTCTCCTTCTCTTTTCTTATTGAAACTGTTGTCTCTCTCCTTCTCTTATTGAACCTGTTGTCTCTCTCCTTCTCTTATTGAACCTGTTGTCTCTCTCCTTCTCTTATTGAACTTGCTCTCTCTCTCTCTCTCTCTCTAAATGTCTCCTCTATTTCTCCAATGACAACAGTTTGATGCTGTAGTGACCAGTAGTCCAGTACAAACTTTCACACCCAAGATCTCAATTTGATCTCAACAACTGCCTGGTAGGAAAACGTGTGCGTGTGTGTGTGGTCAGGGGGAGAGCAGCCAAGGTTATTTCAATCAGAATGGAATAATGTTTTCACATTTTGCTTATTCGCTAAAATATTAATGAATAGGTTATGTAAGATGAACCTGGTGACCTTTGGGGAGTCCCTACAGACTGATTCTCTACAGACTGATTCCCTACAGACTGATTCCCTACAGACTGATTCCCTACAGACTGATTCCCTACAGACTGATTCCCTACAGACTGATTCCCTACAGACTGAGTCCCTACAGACTGAGTCCCTACAGACTGATTCCCTACAGACTGATTCCCTACAGACTGATTCCCTACAGACTGAGTCCCTACAGACTGAGTCCCTACAGACTGATTCCCTACAGACTGATTCCCTACAGACTGATTCTCGCAGCACAGATGGGAGGAGGCGAATAGACAGCACTAGTATGTGTGTGTGTGTGTGTGGCTAGAGTTTCAAACTGGTCACTGTCAGTCCCTGATGCTCTTGCAAAAATATGTCTAAGAGATTCACGTACATTTGTGTTCACCTTTCCCTAGTTACAATAATAATTTGTGAAAAGAAAAGTTGGACAGTTATAAATAATTCACGGTATCGGTAAATACTCAATACCAAACTGTTCTTCTCCCTTTCATTTTTGGACCCCCCCCCCGTTTTTGCACCCTGCTCTCCCACAGACTTTTGAATTCAATAAGACAACCACACACTCCCTCTCTTTCCCTCTCTCTCCCTCAAGACCCACAGTGTTCTCGCGAAGAAAAAAAAAAGTTCGGTTTGACTAGTTCACCTTGTCTTCAATGACGAGTTCATTTTGTTTCTTTATAAACTCTGTACACACACATTCGCGCAGATCTTTTACTAGTTTATGGGGAAACTAAAATATGTTAAAAAAAAAAAAGACGACAATCTAGTTTGTACTTTTAGAGATTCATAATTAGCTTTTTATATGTTCTTAGACTGCAGCCAATTTGTGGGAAGTACCGAAAATGAAATATAAAGATTTTATTGAAAGTTTGGGCTGAGATTCGGAATCTATCAAACTCGTTTCTTAGTGGAGCACCTAAGAGGAAAAAGGACTGGACAGAATTACATACGAAACCGTTCGGCGGTTTTCAGATCTCTCTCTCTCTCTCAAATATAGATACAATGACATTGGTCTTTTCTTCTTTTTATTATCTACAAGTACCTCATCTTGACTCATTGCAGTCTCTGACTACCTCATGGTGACTTAATGTAATCCATGACTACCTCATCTTGACCCACTGTCTTACTTTTCATTTACCCCCCCCCCCCCCCCCCACTTTTTACTGCTCTAAATGAGCAAGTTTCATTTCTCAGGAGGATCTAAATATGAACACGCTTGACGTGATGGATCAATTGTGTAGGCCTTGAACAAAGTCCTAGAATGTCAGCTACTAGAGGCAGTCACACACTTGACTCTGCTTCTTCTAGTAACCTCGGTTTGTTTTTCTCTTAAACTAGATCTAGATCTATAAATAAATCGCCTACGCACGTGACTAATTTAAGAGGTCAAGGGGAGGAGACTCTTGAAGTGACCAAGGGGCGGAACTGTATATAGGGCCAAGGGGAGGTGACTCACTTTCTCCAATATTTCCTTCATAAATTGACATCCTTAAGTCCCAGACTCCAAAAGTGCTCTGAAGTCCTTCAGTTTTGTAGTGTTCAGGTGATACATTTGTCATAAAATTGTCATTGCCCTGTCACATGGACTTGTGACAAGATGTATGAACTCCTAATAATACTAGTTATGTTCTCCTCTTGTGTTACCTATTGGAAATATGCTGACTACAAAGTGAAATCCATCAATTTCATAAGTATACAACTCTGAGCTATTGGCCACGTTTTGGTGTGTATTTTGGATGTATTTTGTTATGTGTTTTTTTAGATGTTCTTTACAATGATTGTTGTGTGTGTTCTGGTGAGTGTATTGATGCTCTTTGCAATGACTCTTGTCTGTACTGATGCTCTTTGCAATGACTCTTGTCTGTACTGATGCTCTTTGCAATGACTCTTGTCTGTACTGATGCTCTTTACAATGACTCTTGTCTGTACTGATGCTCTTTGCAATGACTCTTGTCTGTACTGATGCTCTTTGCAATGACTCTTGTCTGTACTGATGCTCTTTGCAATGACTTTTGTCTGTACTGATGCTCTTTGCAATGACTCTTGTTAGTTTTGCTTGTCCTGTCTTTCTCTTTTCAAGTGATGGCGAAAGATATTTTGCTGCTATTTTGAGCCTGCCTGGTAGTGCGGTAGGCCCGCTGGACTGTCATTCAGTCGTTTCGATGGTCCAGGGTTCAAACCCTACCCACTGCCATTCCCCCATCGTCCTGCGGAAGGTTTGGACGGAAGTGAATAATCTTCAACTCTGAAGGAACATCTGAAACAAGTCAAACTTTTTCAAAATTAAACAGCCTAACAGGCAAGTCATGACTGATTATGAAATGACATTTTGTTTAATCCATTCAAAAAGTCAAACAGTGCCAAGCATTACTCTTCCATTTATAAAAGTTAGATCATTTGATAGTTGTCAGTAGTCTCACACCAGGACAAAGTCAGACCAACAAAGGATTGAAAATAGACCAACAGAATGTTTTAGGATAGTGGACAAACAGTCACAAAGAAAATTACCACAATGACTGAATAATAAACAAATTGACACAACTAGAAATAAGTTTAAACAGATACATTACAACAACAAGTTATAACTGTAACATACATTATGTCATTGCAGATAAGCTAAAACAGATAACACAGGAATGAGCAAAAAAAAAATTTGACATGGCTGCTGGTCATCCATTTGTTCACGAGTGTCTTCTGGTCAATTGAATTTGATTGGCTTGTGATGAGTCTTTAAACTTGTTGGTTAGATCCACTGGACGAGCACATGACCGCACACTGTGAGGGCGCAATGTGACTCTAGGGCAACGACCCCAGTCATGGCGTACACTACACACCTTGCTCCATCTCGTCTAGGTGACCGCTTGGTCGTGTAGCATGCACTTCAGACTGTCGTGGCGAAGGTTCCTAGTTCGAACACTTCCATCCCTGCAGGAAGTTTGGACTAATGACGTGCAGCAGTGTTGTTACCGGTCGTTGTCTTGTAGCACCAGACTGCTGGTAGACAACTAAACCGTTGTGGGAGTATTATATCTTAACTAATACACTTGAAATTACTTGAGTAACTTCTTTGTGTATTTCTTAGCAAAATCTAGCTCACTACAATAACACAACCTTTCAGTCTCACGTTCTGGAGTCGTCTCATCTAAGACCAAATGACAACAATTCCACCTATGTTGCATCATTCACAACTAATCGCTAACCTCTTCCCACCGTCACCACCACACACACACTCCAATAACATTTGAATAAATGTAATAAACATTAGGATTTTACATTTGAGTAAAAATCAATAAAAATAGGTAATTAGCTCACTGTATTGGTTTAACAATCAAAAAAAAAAAAAGCAATAGTGTTCATTGGAACATATTTCAAGAAAGTTGATGGGGAGGGATGACACTCTGAGCTACCGCACTAGGTGCCACCAACACTGTATCGGGAGGCTTCCATGCTGATCTTAGGTGATCACTTAAAGCTACTTTACTTACTCCAGAAGAATTAGAAGAGGCTTATCAAAGACGACGTGTTGCACTGTTTGCTTTTATGTGAAAAACAACGTCAATTTTTTAACATTTTATTAAACGATCAAAACAAGAATATGGCTTGAATATATTTCTGGTCCATTGGTGAATTTGATGGAGGCCGCCTCAGAGTTTGTGTGATAACACAAACTCGCTTTGTAATCTTGTTTTTATTTTAACTTTTGATTTCATAGCCCCAGTTATTGAAATAGTTAATAAAATGAAATTAGACATAAAATAGATTTCAACCTAATAGCCAATTATTTTAAAGCTTAATTTTAAAAACTACTCAAACATTTGAGTTAGCTTTTATTTTATTGTTCTGGCACCACCACCCAAGTCCCCCCCCCCACCCATTTAAATCTAATGGTGTACGCCTATGTTTTGTATTCTTTTGCTTCTACAGTTTTTTTTCAATTCATCAAATGTTTCTTGCATGATTCTGGTAAGTAAGTGCGTGTCTTAATGTAAGACTTTCAAAAAAAATCTTTCTCCTTTGATTTTTTTCAATGTGTCATTCATTCATCATCAATGTGTAAGAAAACTATTTAAAAACATGGAGGGCGGGAGAGAAAATAATTTTTTAAATATTCAACGCTCTCACAAAATCCCTCATTTTTTATATAGTTTTTTTTTTTTTTTTTGGGGGGGGGGGGTCACTTTGCAAGTAAAGTGAGCACAAAAATAAATGTCGTGGGCTTAAAATAACTTGACAATCTGATAGAGCTGGACACTCGTCAATCTAACCGCCACATTAAAAGGGTTCTCACTCGAGTAGTAGGCATACCCCAGTAGATGTGGAGAAAAACATTCGTTTACTGCTAGTGGTAAATGGGTTAATATCTACGTCCATTTCTCTTTTGTTAGTTCTTTGACTTGAAAGTCTTCATGAGAGTATGATGAATTAAGCCCAAAACCAGTAGAGTGTTGCGTGGCTAAAACAACTAGACTTTGTAGCTTTCTCTACTGCAGTCAACATGACAAAAAGGACTCTATGGTAAGTTTCTCTACTGAAGTCAACATGACAAAAAAGACTCTATGGTAGGTTTCTCTACTGAAGTCAACATGACAAAAAGGACTCTATGGTAGGTTTCTCTACTGAAGTCAACATGACAAAAAGGACTCTATGGTAGGTTTCTCTACTGAAGTCAACATGACAAAAAAGATTCTATGGTAGGTTTCTCTACTGAAGTCAACATGACAAAAAGGACTCTATGGTAGGTTTCTCTACTGAAGTCAACATGACAAAAAGGACTCTATGGTAGGTTCCTCTACTGAAGTCAACATGACAAAAAGGACTCTATGGTAGGTTTCTCTACTGAAGTCAACATGACAAAAAAGACTCTATGGTAGGTTTTCTCTACTGAAGTCAACATGTCAAAAAAGACTCTATGGTAGGTTTTCTCTACTGAAGTCAACATGGCAAACAAAAAAATCTGGACTGGACTCAGAATCACCTTACGTGTATGTTGTCAAGGTTTTGAAATGGGGAACAGCAACACAAAGAATTGAGACCCACTGTCTAAGGACGCAACACTTGAATGAAAGGGCATGATGGGACAGTTGGGGGCGTGGTTAATTACAGCGATAGACGATTGGAATATGAGAGTACTGGAGCTAAAAATAGATCCACGTTAGAGGATCAAAAAATCCATAATGAGCTCTGTGTGTGTGTGTGTGTGTGTGTGTGTGTGTGTGTGTGTGTGTGTGTGAGTGAGAGATATCGTTTTGTCTCTATGGAGGAAACACAAAGTTAGAACAGAATTGTATTGGGTACTCAAGAGAGAGACAGAGAGAGAAAGCGTGGATGTGTGTATGTGATAAGACAAAAGGAGTAACATAAAGATAAAAAAAAGACGGACATATATTGATAGTGGAAGGAGAAAAATAACAAGAATTCAGAAGTCCAGTGGAGAGACAGAGAGAGTCCGAGAGAGACAGAGTGACAGAGAGAGACAGGCAGGCAGACAGAGAGAGAGAAAAAAAGAGAGTCAGAGAGAGAGAGTCAGAGAGAGACAGAGTGACAGAGAGAGACAGGCAGGCAGACAGAGAGAGAGAGAAAAAGAGAGTCAGAGAGAGACAGAGTGACAGGCAGACAGAGAGAAAGAGACAGAGTGACAGAGCGAGTGAGAGACTAAGAGAGGGAGACAGAGAGACAGCGAGAAAGGCAGAGAGAAAATAATGAAGAGGCATTTGTTTTAAAAAAAAACGCTTCAAAGAAATGAGTGGGCGGGGGCGTGTAGGAGTGGAGAAGAGAAATAGAAATTAGAACAATATAAAAATACAAAATGATTGAAGAGAGAAAAAAATATAAAGAGAAAGAAAAATCTTTTGATGTATAGTCGGACTTAGAAAAAAGTCTAGAACGAAAAGAAATCTCAATTGTAATCCGAGAAGATAGACACGGGGACGTAACTCTATTTCTAGACTGGCCGGAAATGAAATACAAGTCTGGCAAGTTTGTTTTTGTCTGACTGGTTTTTATGACGTAATTGGGTCAAAGGTTGTTTAGGAAAAAAAAAGGGGGGGGGGGATTACAAAGGAATTGTTAGCTTCCACTTCTGGAATCTTCCAGAAGAATGCTTCAAAATGTTTTTAAATTAAACTTATCCTCTCTATACATATAATACAAGCACAAAATACCACTCAAAGATTTTTTTTTTTACTTATGTATCAAGAGATCCCATCAACTGCCCTACGGATCCGCCTGAAATTCAACTTGTTATTTGATTGCTAAGACACGGTTTGGACTCACAGCCTGAACGCCGCAAGCTATCTATTAATAAATACAAATCTATATTAGAGATGTAAAAGCCGCAAATCAATTCTTCCACTTGCAAAGGACAAAAAAATACGAAAACTCCAGAAATGATTCATCCTTTGAAAAAAAGGCAGGCCAAATAAAGTTAGGTGGAGGCAAGGGCAGATACTGGGACTGACAATCGAGGCACAAGTAGCGTGTTATTAAGTGAGAACTCTTGTAGAAGGCCAGTTTTGGTCCTATACTAAAGAAACAAATTTAAGATTAACTAAAGGTTGGGGAGACTAGAAAATAATACTTGGGCCCAAAATTCATCTCAATTGTTACTCTTATACTTAAAAAGGTTTCTCAGAAATTCTAAATTTTCCAAAACAACGTCTTTCTTTGAATCATTCTGAGACATTAATTCTGCGATTACATCCCATAGTTTCTGTCGTTATATTTGACTATTTGTTTGAACAGTTATGTCTTTGTCGTATTTTAACAGGTCATGTCTTTGTCGTATTTTAACAGGTCATGTCTTTGTCGTATTTTAACAGTCATGTCTTTGTCGTATTTTAACGTATAGTATTAATTTTTAGTAGCTAAGAGTTTGGCAATCAACTACTGAGTACCGGCTCTTATTTTTTTTTACACATAAAAAGCACTGTATATATATATATATATTATTGAAGGTAAAGTTGCGTGAACAGACTACAGTACATTATGTATAAGAGAAGGAAGGCTCATTTTTGGAAAGTATAAATTCTCTTGGTGGTGTCTGCACAGATGGTGCGCCTATTAGTGGGGTATTGTAAATGTGGGCAACTTCCGAAATCCTGGATAGACTGTTTTAAATTATTGTCCAGTAATCACTTCAAAAGAAAAGAACGTATTCAAGGTATACATTGCACAGTGTGATCATGAAAGACTATGATTTGCCGTGGACTGGTACATATATACATATTCTGAGAATGACATAATTTAGGTAAAGAAAGTGGGTTTAAAAACAGGTTTGGAATAATGGACAAATGCTAACGAGCTATTAATATGTAGCTTAACACTGAAATCTGTAGGCTGGCGTTGGTCATCTCCCTTTCGAAGGAGAAGAAATCAATAGAATCTTTCCTTTTTGTTGAACCTGTACTTTAAGGAGTTATCGTTCATACATAAAACATTAGGTACGCACGCGCGTGTTCGTCTGGCTGGTTGCAAAGGGACACATGGGAACATAATCAGTTATGCCAGCATCACCAGAGTTATTTCCCCTGTTGATCTCTTGAATAAAGATGTGGCATGGAATGGTAAGTTGACTTTTGCACCGAGTCAACACTGCTTTCATTTCCGGTGTACACTGGTGAGTTGTCAAATGTCCATCCGTCCAGTGCTAATGCCCGTGTTCAGGGCCGTAGAAGTCAAAGAAACATTTGAGATTCTTTTGGCAGAGCCGGTGTAAAAAAATAATTTAGAAACAGTTGATTATTTATGGTTCATTAAATGGTTCACAATCATTTTTTGCGTACTTTTTAGCACCGTAAAAGTTTACTATGCTCTTTGGCTAATATCACAAACCAATTTTTACAATTCCTCTATTCAGCTTGCGAATTCTTTATTGGAAAAACAAGGTTGGAAGCAAAAAAAAAAAACAAACAACAACAACTGTGTGGACACGGTTCTTGAAAACGGCTTTAACACTTTTCCTAGAAATTCGACAGTTGATGTATATCTTTGAATAAAAGAATGACTAGTTCAATGGCCAGACCGAGAACACTCTAGTTTGACGTTATCATTTGTCGAAATAGTTTCTGCATATAAGTTGTGGACATAATTTAAAACAACAATTAAAAAGTAATTTTTCATGTTATCGCGAGAACTGCAATATTACAGACGCCACATAGAACACATACCTAAAGGTAAAAATGTTGTTTTTTTTTACGGAAAAATGTTGTTTTTTTTCATGAGATTGATCCTTTACAAAACAATTAGATCAATTAAATCCTATACTCTTAAGCGAGCAATTCTTGTATGTATGTATGTATGTATGTATGTATGTATATATATTTATATTTATATATATATATAAATTTTATTTCGAAAACGGCTCTAACGATTTTCTTTAAAAGTTCATGGTATGTGCATAATAGTGAGAAAAAAATTCTCAACTCATTGGCCACATCGGGAAAACTCGAGGTCGACCGTTATATCGGTTTGAAAATGCCTCATTATCGAAAAATTAGTTTTGGCTAGAATGTTTTATGAATGAAAATTTTCCATGACGTAAACGGGAAAAACGCTGCTTACGTCACTAGGCTTACCGCAGTACACTAAAATATTTCTTTGCAAACAATAACGAGTTCTAAAGAATCAATAGACCTAATGAAACATTTGCGCACCATCTTAATGTAGATTGATTTATTATAGAACTATGAAAGAAAAGTAATGAAATTAAATGTGCCGATGTATGATTAGTTATTGTGTTTTAAGTGCTTAATAAGTTGTTTACACTTTAATTGTGTAGAGCGGTGTAGATACCTTTTACTTTGTTGTTTATTTTGCTGGTGACCTCCAGCTGTCTCGTTCTGAGGTTGCATGCAACCATGTGCTCTCTTCTATGTCAGCTAAGTCAAGTTTGCGCCATAAGCTGGTCTTTTAAGGGTTTCGGTGTTACGTCAACAACTTTTTAGCTCACCAAAAAAAAACACTGCCTTTGGCATGCGTTCGTCTAAGATTCGTCTCCCATATAGGATACTGCTCTGTCCAGCGTAACTGTCGGACTTAAAGAATTCCCTCTATACAAAGGCCGCGGATACACATTTGAGACCAAAAGAAAATTTGCTGCCGAGGACAGACGCAGACGCTAAAAGAAAATCTTAATCGAGCACCGCGGACAATGGTTATGCTTGCCCTGGATGTGGCAAGATATGCAGGTCACAGCTGCAATCCTCATTAATTTTCGGACTCTAAGACAAGCCTTATTATTATTATTATTTTGCTGGTGAATTATTACCATGTGTTCATGCTTCAGTGTCTACCTCTCCTGTACCAAAACAAAGGAAATGGTCATAACACAACTTCTCTACGCCTTACTTGCTCACACTAAACATGATATCCATCTAGCGGTCAACCAGTTTGCGTACACTGCAGCCTCTTTTGATTTAACTATAAACCTCGGTAAAAAGCTTGGAGTTATGGCCAGGAGAGATCTGAATGGATGGATGTGTAAAAGCAGGCCATAGCACCACTAGGATGGATGGATGGCAAAAGCCGGTATGAACTTCCTATAGTCCGACAGTCAGGCTGGGCAGGGCACGTATCCCGTATGGGTAACGAGCATATTGTTTGGCGTAACAGAGGTGCCCCACGGAAACGTTTCTTTAGAAAACTAATGCCATGATTTAAGTCTAATAAGAAAAAATGCGCCATTTTACTTTGTCACTAAGTGCATGTTTTACCCTATAACGTAGAGAAGTTACATTGCAAAGACTTTCTTCCAAGCCAATAATAGTAAGCCTACAATAGTTTTACACAAAAGATGGATTGTAAAACTATAAGACGGACGTGAGCTGTAGTTTGTCAAGACTATAGGAGGACTTAAAAGACTTTAAATTTAATCGACATGTACAATTAGGCCTACAATTAGAACTAACAGAACACTAAAACAACTCTTCAGATTAGTAGTCTTTATCCGATCGCTCATTTTCGTAATTACAAGAATATTCCCAAAATGACTTCGGAAATTATTTAACAGAGCGAGGTTCGGCCACCTGGTACAAAAATATTCTCAAAATGACTTCGGGTATATATCCTTCCTTAACAAATTATTCATCCGAGCGAGGCTCGGTCACCTGATATTATTTATTATAAGACATCAGTTAGGTCAGGTTCACATCTAGCTTCACATTCAATTTCACATATCCTTTGATCTGCTGGACCGCTGGGGCACCACACAAAATCTGTCAACCTTCGTTCTCCATTTTTCACTGTCATTACCTTTGATAGAATTTCATTCTGATGTTTCTTCCTGAAACTTTTGAAACGCGCCTTTTTACCTGCCTGGGTGGACCTTTCGGGGGCCGATTATGAGTTCGTGTTTTCCACACAAACTGCTTTGTAACCTTGTTTTGTATTTTACGTGTTTTAAATATTTACTTGTTTTCTATGTCATTGCCTTTTATTGCTTAAAGAATGTCCACCAGATCTAACAAATCACAAACCAAGACTTTTCTGTGTTAAAGATTGATCGTGAAAATGTCCGTCAAATACTTCTAGTGATTGTCCAAAGCTTTTCCCCCATACCCCAATAGTAAGCAATCGCAGGAAAATTTTCTAATGAGAATGTAGTTATAGGTGTAGCGAACAACATATTTTTAATGGACACATTTAAAACATAATTCAAGTAGACTTCGTGGAGCGTCGTGTGGTATGTGCTCTTACTGAGGTCTGGATGGTCCTAGATTCAAACCTTGCCGCCAGCAGAACGTTGTGGCTAGAACGTAATGATCTTCATGTCTAATTGCAGACTTCACAATTTCAAGTATCACTTTGTACTCAAGAATCTAATAACTCTATCCGTCTTTCCAATTATTGGAAGTTACACTACTTGTCAATTAACTAAACTTAAGCTAATGACTGCTGGAGATGAGGACGCGACCTCAAAAGGATGACATGTCCTCTTTTTGAAAGACGTCTGGTGACCCTAACTACATCTAGTTGTCGTCTGGACTGTATATTATGTATTGAACATACATCTAGCTAGACCAACCATTTGGTGTCAAAAGTAGCCCTATGTTTAAGACGCCATCTTCAGAACAAACTAGCAGGTGTCTCCATTAGCGGCACGCACACTAGTCTGCTACTATCAGAATGATTGAGACGAATCGAATTCAACTCGTTCAACCGTCACCATGAGCAGACGACAGAGGCCGCCATTGTTGTGTAATGTAGAGGCCGGAAGTTTAAGCAAGTCGAGTTTGTCATTTCCGCTTGACAGAAGACCCAGATAAATGAAACAACATTTGATGTTATAGCAATATGAACATTGTCTGACTTGTTCAGGTAGAGCCTACAGCAGGTTTGTGAACAGAAGCGACTTGTGTTCAAAGTGACACATTAGAAATAGCAAGTTTCAACACAACGAAATGTTGGCTTCACAACCGCACACAGGTTGATACTGGGCTTCTCTAATACAAACATGTTGATATGTTTCAACACTATGAAATGTTTGCATGATTCACAACCGCACACAGGTTGATACTGGGCTTCTCTAATACAAACATGTTGATATGTTTCAACACAATGAAATGTTGGCTTCACAACCGCACACAGGTTGATACTGGGCTTCTCTAATACAAACATGTTGATATGTTTCAACACAATGAAATGTTGGCTTCACAACCGCACACAGGTTGATACTGGGCTTCTCTAATACAAACATGTTGATATGTTTCAACACAATGAAATGTTGGCATGATTCACAACCGCACACAGGTTGATACTGGGCTTCTCTAATACAAACATGTTGATATGTTTCAACACAATGAAATGTTGGCATGATTCACAACCGCACACAGGTTGATACTGGGCTTCTCTGATACAAACATGTTGATATGTTTCAACACAATGAAATGTTGGCATGATTCACAACCGCACACAGGTTGATACTGGGCTTCTCTAATACAAACATGTTGATATGTTTCAACACAATGAAATGTTGGCATGATTCACAACCGCACACAGGTTGATACTGGGCTTCTCTGATACAAACATGTTGATATGTTTCAACACAATGAAATGTTGGCATGATTCACAACCGCACACAGGTTGATACTGGGCTTCTCTAATACAAACATGTTGATATGTTTCAACACAATGAAATGTTGGCATGATTCACAACCGCACACAGGTTGATACTGGGCTTCGCTAATACAAACATGTTGATATGTTTCAACACTATCAAATGTTGGCATGATTCACAACCGCACACAGGTTGATACTGGGCTTCTCTAATACAAACATGTTGATATGTTTCAACACAATGAAATGTTGGCATGATTCACAACTGCACACAGGTTGATACTGGGCTTCTCTAATACAAACATGTTGATATGTTTCAACACTATGAAATGTTGGCATGATTCACAACCGCACACAGGTTGATACTGGGCTTCTCTAATACAAACATGTTGATATGTTTCAACTCCATCCGGACCACTGAGGGTATAGCGCTTCCGGGAGAAGGCGCATCTGTTAATAGCATCTAAACTTAGATAGGCCCCCCTGCGGACTAGGCTTTGCATCAGGTGTGTCTGATGTTTCAACTCTACAAACATGTTTGTCCTAAAAACTTCCAAACTTTGTTTTGTCTTTCAATGTTCTATCTGGGCACGTTTCTTAATTCTTGCATTTCATTTTGTGAAAGAATTCTTCCAGACAGTAAAATTGCATTGTATTCAATATTTCAAAACAATGAAAGAATTCTTCCAGACAGTAAAATTCTATTCAATATTTCAAAACAATGAAAGAATTCTTCCAGACAGTAAAATTCTATTCAATATTTCAAAACAATGAAAGAATTCTTCCAGACAGTAAAATTGTATTCAATATTTCAAAACAATGAAAGAATTCTTCCAGACAGTAAAATTCTATTCAATATTTCAAAACAATGAAAGAATTCTTCCAGACAGTAAAATTGTATTCAATATTTCAAAACAATGAAAGAATTCTTCCAGACAGTAGAATTGTTTTCGATATTTGAAAGTATTCTTCCTGACAGTAGCATTGTACTCAATACTATGAAAGTATTCTTCCTGACAGTAGCATTGTACTCAATACTATGAAAGTATTCTTCCTGACAGTAGCATTGTACTCAATACTATGAAAGTATTCTTCCTGACAGTAACATTGTACTCAATACTATGAAAGAATTTTTACAAACAGAAGAACTTTGTAAAGCAAGAATTGATTTCAATCAGTTTCCGGACCACTGAGGGTATAGCGCTTCCGGGAGAAGGCGCATCTGTTAATAGCTTCTGAAGTTAGATAGGCCCCCCTGCGGACTACGACTTTGCATCAGGTGTGACTGATGTTTGAGCCCTGCCCCCTTCCATCCCATAAAGTCATGCAGGAGGATTGGACCAGGTCGTAATGATCTTCATGACTAAAGGAAAGTCTGAAACTTATGAAACATGAACCCAAACGTCGCTCATTATTAGGCGAGGCCTAACAACATTAATAATGACACTAATGAAAGGATAAAGCAAAAAAAAAATGGATCTTCATATTTCAAACAGTATAGGATGAAACAGGTCACGTGTCATTGGAATGAGCCAGAAGACATTCAAAAACTAAATCACAAAAGATTGATGGGCCACCAAGCGAACGATGGGAAATAAACACAGAAATGGAGGAACAAGATTGCACAAGCGGCCAGGGTGGGGCATAGTGGGGAAAAAAAAGAAACTTCTTCGGAATAAATAATGGCGTTCAGTTGGCCACGTGGGTGACGTGAAATGAATTCTAATTGCGTCTCCTTCCCATAGTTTTTTTTTATACATTCTTTTTTTCCCTCTTGTTCCTTACGCAGCAGAAACGCTTGAAGATTCCTAATTGAAAATCGAACATCGAAATGAGGCTGAGATCTGCACGCGATATTGTCATGTGACCAGAGAGATAACTGTATAGAGTCAAGTAAATTCCATTATTGTCCGACTGCTTCTTCTACAAAATTAGACGACGAAATAAGAGAGAGAGAGAGAGAGAGAGAGAAGGAGAGAGAGAGAGAGAGAGAGAGAGGTTTTACTTTTAATGTTAATGAAAAAAAAAAGGCTACAGAATTTGACCATGCTATTTGTCCTTGACATTCGTCTTGTCAACACCTCCTTCAATACTTGTCAATTAATTATGTTATTTTAATTTCATTATTTTGATAATTAAAGAAGAAATTAAATCCATTGAACGTCTGACTATACAACTGTAACCGAAAAAGATAAAAACTTGTTGATTCTCAAATCTCCAGTACAAAAACTTGTTGATTCTCAAATCTCCAGTACAAAAACTTGTTGATTCTCAAATCTCCATTACAAAAACTTTTTGATTCTCAAATCTCCAGTACAAAAACTTGTTGATTCTCAAATCTCCAGTACAAAAACTTGTTGATTCTCAAATCTCCAGTACAAAAACTTGTTGATTCTCAAATCTCCAGTACAAAAACTTGTTGACGATAACAATAGAATGACATCAATTTATTATAGGTCAACATATTTTGTACTTTTTTGGTAACATATGTAACACAACGTTTGAATAGGACTGACCCAAAGGGCCTCCTACGAGTTACACAGTACAAAACTCATATTTAAACTTTGTAAACTGTATTTTGTGATCAAACATTTTGTTTTTGATTGGCCAGCATCGTTCTGAAACTGAGACTTCACTTCATTAGAACTCCATTTATTGAGTGAACGTGTTTTAATGAAGACTTTCACTGAGCACACTTTGCAATGAAAATGGACAGTCTATTACAGAAGGAATACATTAAAACTAAGGAAAACTATTTTCAGACTATTTTATCCTGACATTAAAATATTGTGCTTCAAATTAAATATGAATCTTATCATAAACATAAATGAACATACAACATCAACATAACAATTCAAAATACTAATTCAGCATAACGATTTATACAATAATTCAACCTATCAAATGATCCTCTCACTATGTCAGGAAACATCAACAAATCAGTTGAACATAACACTTGAACTGCACCCAGTAACCCTTAGCGTTATTGTTATTCTAGCCCACATCTGGACTCAAGGAGTTCCACTTGGCATCATAATTCAAGTCAACTGGTCTGGTCTGGAAGCAGGAGTACAAACAGCACTTCCCCCAGTCCAGTCTTATGTCATCACAGGGACAAGTAGTTGACAACATAATAGAGAGAAGGAACAAGAAAAGATGTACAACATCATAGTGGGATGGAGATAGAGAGAAGGAACAAGAAAAGATGTACAACATCATAGTGGGATGGAGATAGAGAGAAGGAACAAGAAAAGATGTACAACATCATAGTGGGATGGAGATAGAGAGAAGGAACAAGAAAAGATGTACAACATCATAGTGGGATGGAGATAGAGAGAAGGAACAAGAAAAAATGTACAACATCATAGTGGGATGGAGATAGAGAGAAGGAACAAGAAAAGATGTACAAAAATCATAGTGGAATGGAGATAGAGAGAAGGAACAAGAAAAGATGTACACCATCATAGTGGGATGGAGAAGGAACACATATAGGTGGAAACAATGTCATTATGAGGGAGAGAAAAAGTGATTTATGAAGGAGAGAAAAAGTGATTTATGAAGGAGCGAAAAAGTGATTTGTGAAGGAGAGAAAAAGTGATTTATGAAGGAGCGAAAAAGTGATTTGTGAAGGAGAGAACAAGTGATTTGTGAAGGAGAGAAAAAGTGATTTATAAAGGAGAGAAAAAGTGATTTGTGAAGGAGAGAAAAAGTGATTTGTGAAGGAGAGAAAAAGTGATTTATGAAGGAGAGAAAAAGTGATTTGTGAAGGAGAAAAAAAGTGATTTATGAAGGAGAGAAAAAGTGATTTATGAAGGAGAGAAAAAGTGATTTATGAAGGAGAGAAAAAGTGATTTATGAAGGAGAGAAAAAGTGATTTGTGAAGGAGAGAAAAAGTGATTTATGAAGGAGAGAAAAAGTGATTTGTGAAGGAGAAAAGAAGTGATTTGTGAAGGAGAAAAGAAGTGATTTGTGAAGGAGAGAAAAAGTGATTTATGAAGGAGAAAAGAAGTGATTTGTGAAGGAGAGAAAAAGTGATTTATGAAGGAGAGAAAAAGTGATTTATGAAGGAAAAAAGAAGTGATTTGTGAAGGAGAGAAAAAGTGATTTATGAAGGAGAAAAGAAGTGATTTGTGAAGGAGAGAAAAAGTGATTTGTGAAGAAGAGAAAAAGTGATTTATGAAGGAAAAAAGAAGTGATTTGTGAAGGAGAGAAAAAGTGATTTATGAAGGAGAAAAGAAGTGATTTGTGAAGGAGAGAAAAAGTGATTTGTGAAGAAGAGAAAAAGTGATTTATGAAGGAGAAAAGAAGTGATTTGTGAAGGAGAGAAAAAGTGATTTATGAAGGAGAAAAGAAGTGATTTGTGAAGGAGAGAAAAAGTGATTTGTGAAGAAGAGAAAAAGTGATTTATGAAGGAAAAAAGAAGTGATTTGTGAAGGAGAGAAAAAGTGATTTATGAAGGAGAAAAGAAGTGATTTGTGAAGGAGAGAAAAAGTGATTTGTGAAGGAGAGAAAAAGTGATTTATGAAGGAGAAAAGAAGTGATTTGTGAAGGAGAGAAAAAGTGATTTATGAAGGAGAAAAGAAGTGATTTGTGAAGGAGAGAAAAAGTGATTTGTGAAGAAGAGAAAAAGTGATTTATGAAGGAAAAAAGAAGTGATTTGTGAAGGAGAGAAAAAGTGATTTATGAAGGAGAAAAGAAGTGATTTGTGAAGGAGAGAAAAAGTGATTAGTGAAGGAGAGAAAAAGTGATTATGAAGGAGAGAAAAAGTGATTCATGAAGGAAAAAAGAAGAGAACAATTTCTATTGTGATGCTAAGATAAAACGAACGAACTAATGCTAAGAGAATAAACTACACATAATGGAGCAACTAGACGCTAGTGTTGTGACATTGGGCTGTGTGCAGTGTTGACTTGGCTGCAGTCTAAGTGACATCTAACTTCCAGTAGAGCGTAGGCCAGCAAGACATGAAGGGATCACGTCTGGATGTAATGCTGAACATTGAATGCATCAATAAAAAGGAATCCGTCCTCTGCCTTGTCTAAATAAACCAACTGAAAACTCATGCGGACTAAAACTCGACTGCCTCACAAATGTATCAAGTAAATATTTGATTTCCAATCTAGTCCTAGTCCCAGTGGTCTTTTTAATTACGTCATCGTCGCCAAGACAAAAAAACAAAAACAAAAAAAAACAAACAACAATTCCACAATTTACAAGCCAAATCTTAATTCGTATTCTTAGCAGTATAATGATAGAAAGAATAGATGAGAGATTGAAAATAGATGAGAGATTGAGAATAGATGAGAGATTGAGAATAGATGAGAGATTGAAAATAGATGAGAGATTGAGAATAGATGAGAGATTGAAAATAGATGAGAGATTGAAA
This sequence comes from Biomphalaria glabrata, assembly GCF_947242115.1. Lineage (NCBI taxonomy): Eukaryota > Metazoa > Mollusca > Gastropoda > Planorbidae > Biomphalaria > Biomphalaria glabrata. The sequence goes on from NC_074716.1 coordinate 18,630,701, forward strand.
ATAGATGAGAGATTGAAAATAGATGAGAGATTGAAAATAGATGAGAGATTGAAAATAGATGGGAGATTGAAAATAGATGAGAGATTGAAAATAGATGAGAGATTGAAAATAGATGAGAGATTGAAAATAGATGAGAGATTGAAAATAGATGAGAGATTGAGAATGGATGAAATTGTGATGGGGAAAAATAATTACAAGATGGAAAGATAATGGTCTAAAGAAAGAACAGACCAGCCAGTACATAATCGCCATACACCTCTAAACACACCTGTAGCACATTGAACTAGAAGACTCTTATTGATTGCGTCTATTACATCCTTGAAATTAACAAATGACATTTTCAAAATGCAGAAATTAACTTAAATGTGCCGAACTTATCTCCCTTGAAGAATACACTCTCCTGCAGATAGAAACATGGAAGTCGAAAGGAAGAAAAAAAAAAAGTCAAAGATAAAAAAAATTACTTCCAATTATGATATTTACTTTGTGACGTCTGCCACGTTCGTTGTTGAGACTCTCATACAGATGCATGAAATATTTCATTAGAAAATGTGGACGCACAGCAGACAAAGACACGTGAGAAATAGACAGTGACATGGTCGCCATATTTATTGACAAGCTTGTCATTTTGTATTGTTATCTGTTTGTTGTCAACTTTCTTTTCATTTGATTTCATGGACGATTCTGAATATCTAGATTCACCTCATAATGTGTCAGAGTTACAGTTACATATGAACGAAACTAAATTCAAGAAAAATGTCATTGATAATAATAATAATAGTTTGTATTATACATGACGTAATTTGTCTTATAAGTTGTGCATAAAAAAAAACACATTATGACTAGCCAGGAAAACCAATGATTTGGCAGAATGTAAGTCCTTGGTTAACATGTAGGACTAGGTTGACATAGGAACTCGCGTAGGACGTAATCATCTTCTTTTTTAAAGTAACGTCCTAGCGAGGAGTGTGTCTTTATCTTTGTGTCATTCTGAGTATTTTATTAGGTTTTGTTTTTGTATTTGAAGATTATGGTTCAGTGTTTTATGTATGATTGCTACTTAACTTTTGAGTCTTCTATGCTGAAGGCTTTCTAAATTTAGTGATTTTACTAATGGTGTTACTCTAGTCAAATGTGAATATTCGTTTGTTATGAATCTCACTGCTCTATTTTGTGTCTGTTCCAGATTCTTAATGTTTTCTTGAGTTGAGGGGGTCCCAAACAGAGGATGCTTATTTTATTATTGGCTTAACTATGATTAAATAACATTTTAGTTTTATGTTCTTATTTGATTTATAGACATTTCTTTTAATAAACCCTAATGCTTTGTTTGATTTTTTAAAAAGTTTCATTACTATGGGAATTCCATGATGGTTTTTCATTTATTATAACACCTAGGTATTTTGCTTTTTTAGTCTGTGCTACTGGTTTACCATGAATAAGATAAGAGGAATTAATTTGTTTTATTTTTTTTTTTTAATATTTTGTTACAGAAAGAAGAAAGTTATTTTGAGGTTAAACCATTAGATAGCACAAGGAATGTGTTAGCCATTGTAAGATGGAGCCTACTCAGTCAAGGCAAGGGAGGATAACTACACGTAAATATAACGGATACGTTCGCCGTTTTTTCTGGTTGCCGCCATTGCGCATGCGTGCATTTTCGCTTATCAAAGCTTATGCAAGCAGACATGATTGGTTTTAAATTGGTCAAGACTAGGGCTCGATATGGCCTATAATGTGCAGGTGTGCCAAAAATAAATAAATATCAAATCATCGTAAGATATTACGATAAATATTTACATAGGGCGAAACAAATAGTAAATCCAAAGAATGGTCATGTCTCTGAGTCAGTTGTTACAACTACAAACTTAAACGAAATGTCTTTAGAGTGAAAATTTGTATTTTGGGTTTTTGGCACATCGGCACAATTTAGGAAATGTCGTGCCCGTTTAGAGTGAGAAATGATAGAGCTATTGATTAATTTATCTTATCTTATATAATACAGACGTTACTTCAAAAAAGAGGATGATTACGTCCTACGCGTCATGCATTCAGTCATGCATACTAACCAATGGCTTAAATTCTGCCAAGTCACTGGTTTTCCTGGCTAGCTCAGGCAACCCATTCCATGCTCTAATAGCACTAGGGAAGAAGGACCATTTGTACAGATGTGTCCTAGCATATGTGACTATTAGTGCTGTATTATCTTTGTGTCTTTCTGAGTATTTTATTAAATTGTCTTTTTGTATTTGAAGATTGTGGTTCAGTGTTTTATGCATAATTGCTGCTTTAATTTTAAAGAAGAATATAATGATATATATATAACAACCACAACAAATGAAGACTAGAAACACACGGGGAGATCAATCAAATGAAAGACCTTAAAATTAACCCTTATAAATTCTGCGTGCTCATAGGCCTACTATTTATTTCTAAACCCACAATTCATAATTGGAGATCTACTTAAGAAAAAGAGCAGTCCGCACACTCATCACCACACTTTGACTTGTGTAGGTAGAGGGCCAGATTGAAGGGAGGGCAGACAGGGCCACTGCCCCGGGGGTCTCCACAAGAGAGGGGCTCCCACTTTTTTAGACATTTTAAAAATCCTAATTTCGAAGGGTCAGTGACTTTTTACTTTTTTATTCCTAAAACATTTTTTTCGCATTTTTACCGACAATATTTGAAATCTTACTGTTGGCAACACAGTCGCAAAGTTTTCGAAAAAGTTATAGGGGCCTCCACAAAACTCCTGCCCCGGGGCCTCCACAAAACTCCTGCCCTGGGGCCTCCGTTTATTTAAATCCATCTCTAAATGTACACTATATTCGAGTTATTGATAAAACAAGTATAAGTTTGGGAATTAATATAAGGTCCATGTTGTTCTAATAATGTTTCAATGCTTCACAGCTGTTAGGTTTGTTAGCACTTTTGTATTCCCATTACCACAAGGTGTGTGTGTGTGTGTGTGTGTGCGCGCGCAAAGATTTGTTACACATTGGGACATGGGAAAATCCTTCAAGCCCTTCATTAGCATTGCTGAGTGTATTGGCTGGTGAAATTAATTCTGTTAATTGAATACATTGATTAGCCACAGCAATCTTTCTGAATTAAAGCCAAAAATATAAAAGAAAAACTTTATACAAATGAATTTAATAACATCTGGAACTCCAGATGTCATTGTCGCCTCTTGCTTTATTTATAATGCTTATACAGTTTTTTTTTAACTTATTTTTTTTTAAAGAAAAAGGAAATAAAGCTGTGACGGCGTGAGGAAGCTTCTGCCCTAAAGTTCAAATTCAAGTGAAAAATTAATTAATTGGTCTTAAAAACCTACCACGGAAACCTACTCCTAGATACCCCACCAACCGGTCCGCACAAGTCAGTGGACCATAGCGCATCGGGCATACAATAATGTCTTAAATTGCGCTAAATAAAATCAATTTGTAAAAATAGTCCCAATCGCAAGATTTCTTGTTAGTCTAAATCTATTTCAAATTATTTACATGCATGAGTCAATTACACTTAATATAAGCTCTGTTTAAAAAAAAAAAATTTCTTATTCATAATTAGCACGGACTTACATTTTCATGGGGGAGACCATATGCTAAAGTTGTGTTTTTTTTTTACTGATAAACAATGGTGAAACAAAAATACAACATAATTGTTGGCTCCCCTGAGTCCCTTAGATGGAGCACTGGAATAACGGTAATTTTTTAAAAATAATTTCCTAAATGAATGGAGTGATCATTCCTGAAAGTTGAATACAATGAGTTGTTAGAGTTGTCATGAAGTAAAAAGAGTTGCTGTGCAAAACTTCAGCTCGACAGGATGACGTAGTCACAATAAATGATTTTTTTACGGTGAAGAAAGAATTGATTTAGAGATGTAGTAGGAAGTTTTTGTTTTTTGAAAGTTTGGGTGATGAGTTATCGGTTACTTTTTCGTAAAAATAATTCTCAATAAACTGTTTGTAATATTTGTAAGGTCTTTTATTTTTTTATTATCAGCTGCCCATTCTGACGGGGCGAAAGAGAGGGGGGGGGCCCAGCGCAGAGGTTGATGTAGTGCAGTGCAGGAGCACGGCTTCGAAATGAAAGCTCTATCTGCCAAGTTGATGGCGTCCAACCAATCAGATGAAACCATTAGCGTAAGCCCGGGATATGGATTGAGCTCGGAGCTCTTTGAACGCTCCTTGAGTCCCTAAGGGTGTAATGGCTAATGGAAGCTACTGTTCACGTTACAGCCCCCCCCCTCTTCTTCCTATATTTTCAAATATAATCATTTTTCATCTCTCTGATTACACTGAAATGACCTTCAAACTACAAGCTGAATTAAATTAGCATATATTAAAGTAATTCAAAATTAACAAACTAGAAATATAAAGACATCTAGAAAAGGACTTGCACTGTTTACAAGTTTATCCTTCAGTAGACTCTTCACTTTCATTCGCCAGGACTAAAATGCCGTCCAAGTAAATCTCACCCAATGTAGCCCTGGCAGAGCACAAGTTGAGAACCTGTATTTTGTTGTTATCAGAAAAGTAGGTCCCATACAGTGAGACGCTGGGTCGCTGATCTGAAGATAAACTAAATGCTTCAGTCCATTCAACAAGAACATTAAGACCAACCTGATCAAAACCTACATCATTTGACCTTTGCACTTTTGTTATTTATGTCTCATGTGTTCTCCTAACGCCTTGAGCTGACAGTATCAGGGCTCCGTTACTATTTTTATATAAGTGCTTTTATAAAAGCACAACTTTCATGCTTACAACATTCTCACAACGCAATGGTTTTTGTGGACCAGTTGGGGGTGGGGTGGATATTTTAGAGGTTTCCATGTTGCTTTAAAGCTCTCAGCAAGCACAACTCAGCGCGAGTAGGGATTCGAACTCAAGCCCCCTTAATAGCTGGCCAAGTGTTTTTTATCCCACATTCCATTGTTGTGTGAATAGAACATAGATTATACACCCAATTGGAAGCAAACACAACAACACAACAAGAAACAAGTTGAAGGCCATGTTCTGTATATTTTTAAAATGTTTATTCCCATGAGTTATCAGTAAGTGAACAGGCTACATTATTGAACTGATTCCAACTATGTCCCAGCAATGCACTCAATGCACTACATCAACATCTCAAAGTCTGGACACTAAAGACGTCAGTGTCACTTGTAAACTAGAACATAGTCGCAATAGGAGCGCAGTGCTGACAAGATACACACCGACACTTGTCAGAAATAAAATCCAAAGTTGACATCAAAAGTACATCTGACTACAATTGACACACATTTCAAAACCTTCATCGTGTTGAGCCCATCACTAGCAAAACAAAACATTCTGAATGAATAAATAAAAATTTACATGAACACAAAAATCTAAAAGAAAATTCCAAGTCAAAACGCTCAGACTTTGTGCCACTGTTCCACCAAATCTTCAATGTATTCGTCCCATTGTTTGTTACTTCCCATGACACAGGAGGGAAATGTTACTACTAAAACAAGAAGTGCCATAACAAAAGAAGTTTACAGTGAATACAATTTAATTACATAAAAATAACATTACAACAATGTTTCTTTTTTTTTATTTTTATTTAAAAATATTTTGAGGAAAAACTTTTTAATCTGATGACATAATAATCTCTGGCTTATTAGAATAAACAATCTATGGCAACAGTATTTGATTTCATCAAACAGTAATGTAGCATAAGACTGCTTATCATAAAATACATATTTCATAGGGAGTAATCTACCCAGCTTTTATTATTACTTTAATTCTCATGTTGCTGTTTCACATTGCTAGTTTCAGCACAGAACTGAGATCCTGAGAGCCAAGCATCAAAGATGTGTGCATTGTTAGTTTGTTACAAAGTAAATGAAATACACAAGAACTGATATGAACATAAGTACCAAGTGTTGTACTAAAACCAATCTTGAAACAAAGACAATAGAATTTTAACATAAACTAAAAATAAATGTAAACATTTCCATATTCAATACAAGCCATAGCTAAATGGCTAATTTGTTGATGCCAATGAATGAAAAATAACTGCCCTGACCTAGTTCTTATTCAATATCAATGTAATGTAGGTCAGTGACTCAGCCTATTCTACAATCAGGAATGTTTCCCTAATGAAAGTGCTTAGAGTTGAAGTGACATGCTTACTAGATCTTGTCAGCTTTGTACAGGTGTACTGCTAGTTGCTTTTATTCAACACTGACCTACATTCTGTTCTGGATTCACCAACAACACTTGCCTACATCTGTCATCAGCGAGGGTTAATGTCAGATGTCAAAATAGGAACAGATTTAGACAGATCTACAGTTAATTAGCCTATGTCAGAATGACAGCTCTGACAGTTGATGCTAAATGGGAAGAAATGAAAATGTAACTTCACAACAAAAGATTTCTGTACCAAAACAAGATGACACTGTGCTATTAAGGGAGCTAACTTATAGTTCCATTGACAATCTGAATAGACCAGATAAAAGAAGATAGTGGAACTGATATAGGAATACAATGACATTTGTATTCATTATTTATAGAATACAATTCAATGTAAATGGTTCAAAGTGTTTTATGGACATTGTGTCATGTTTTAAGTATTGAACAACCTTAATAAAAAAAGGTAAAATTGTAAAAACTTGTTTCAATTTTCTTGGCTTAACTTTTCTAACTTTTCATGTGTATTTCAATGGAGAAATAGTCTGCTGTTAGGCAAAAGTTTTCTGTAGAAAATGTGTGACTTATAAAAAAAAAGATTGCTAAGGACAAAACTGAGTCAGCCAATCAGTGAGGAGGGTGAGTGCACCTAGTTAAAAGTAGCAAGGTGACAGAAGGAAATCATGGAAATAGAAAAATGAAAGATTTCTATCATATCAAAAACTCTAGGTCACCCTGACAAACTATTTCATGTGTGATGTGTGTGTGCTATTTAGTCTGTCTGTCTACACAATTTTCTTTTTTTTTTTTTTTTAAATGAGTTTCAACTAAAATACAAAAAATAAAATAATTACAGCAAAAGAATCTGATACAAAGAAATATACAAAAACACAAACATAACGATACACCAGGGAGATCATCTTCATTCACATTCCACTCTGTTTATATATAATGTAATACAAGCACTGGCTTCTATTTAAAGTTGGCATTACATTGAGACCTAACCCTAAGTGTATAACCCCAACCACAGTTGTCTCTGTTGACATTTGTGACAAGGAAAGCAAAAGTTATCTTTGTGCATTTTAGTTTTCTGATTTGAAAGTCCACTAAACACAGAGGGTACTCCATTTACAAACAGAAACAATTCAAAGGCTAATGGAACTTTAAAAAAATGTACTCAGCTGATAGAAACACACAGATTTGATGTAAGTGAATTCTATTACTTTTGAGAATGTCTCATTGTCTTAGGTAGCTAGTTTTATCAAGTCTCATTGCAATGGTAACACAGGTAAACAAAAAAATACATAAATGCTTTAGGATTTTGCCCTCAATATTTGCTGGTTCCTAACACAAGACTTTGTTCAGTTTGTTCATGTAACATGTCCAGTTCAACTTTGACCTTCTACAACATTGCTTGTGAATGATTGAAACATGTCCAGTTCAACTTTTACCTTCTACAACATTGCTTGTGAATGATTGAAACATGTCCAGTTCAACTTTTACCTTCTACAACATTGCTTGTGAATGATTGAAACATGTCCAGTTCAACTTTGACCTTCTACAACATTGCTTGTGAATGATTGAAACATGTCCAGTTCAACTTTTACCTTCTACAACATTGCTTGTGAATGATTGAAACATGTCCAGTTCAACTTTTACCTTCTACAACATTGCTTGTGAATGATTGAAACATGTCCAGTTCAAGTTTGACCTTCTACAACATTGCTTGTGAATGATTGAAACATGTCAATCATCTTAGCATTCAGCTCAGAGCTGCACTGAAGATTGAACCAATGCTCCAAATGTGTGTGTCCAAGCCTTCAACTCTTACTCTACATTTGTCTCAAGTTATTCTGTCACCAAAGTTAGAAGTTGTTTAGTTCTCAAAATGATATAAAGTGACTCTCTCTTAAGTTCTAAAGTTATTCTCCTGTCACCAAAGTTAGAAGTTGTTTAGTTCTCAAAATGATATAATGTGACTCTCTCTAAAGTTCTATAGGAACTGGTTTCCCAGAAACTTTTCAAGAATGCTGCCTAACTAAATAACCTCCTGCACAATGATGTATGAAAAAGACCTTGGATCTTGAGCAGAGTCATGTTAAAAAGCACCTGATTTAAGATCCCATTGAAGACCTTTCAACTCAACTGTAGCATTAGGTAGACAATGAGCAATAAGCAAAAAAAACCTATTACATTTGGATCAATGTGTCTCTACTTTGCCTAGAATGTTGACTTCTAATAGACCTGCATAGGGTCCGAAAGATTATAAAAGGCAATATGACATTGAACATTTGACAGAACAAGAAAACTGAAAGAAACATAAAAACTAAAACCAAACAGGACAGCTTGATAAAATCAATCAGTTCTCATAGCATACTAGACACCAGACTGAAACTGAGTAAATTGTAAAATGACCCTTTTCAGACCTTGCCATCTATGGAGGCAGATGATGTAAAGCTCATCTGTTTCTAGGGCTGATGATTTTAAGGAGGGTATCATGTGGCCAGCACAACTACCAACTACCTTTAATTACCAAAAGAATGTAGAGTAGCTTAAAAATCCAGATGATTTGTTTTAAAAATCACAAAGTTCAAAATTATAGCCTTCACCGGTATTCAATCACTAGACCATTAGGTTCAGAAGCCAAGCACTTGACTACTCAGCCATCATGCCCCCCTCACATTCCTCTTGACCTCCATTTTGTTAACAACAGTGGGGGTGGGTTTGTGTGGGAAGAGATGTGTTTATGTGTGAAGAGATGTTTCATCAAGTTCTACAATTTGATGTCAGAATTATTCTTTTAGAGACACTAAAAAGTTGTAACCAATGTCTCCTGACTGCAAAGAACATTGACCTAGTAACTTGAGCTGGGAGAATTGAAGAGAAGGAAAAACTAAATAGGATGACAGAGAGCTGCTTACCTGCCAACAGAAACATGATTAATAATAAAAATAATTCTTTCCCAATAGTGCTCACACACACACACACAGAGGTTATTTCAGCAAAACAATATCAAGGTGTAAGAATATCATCTCATAACTATTGATCAAACAAACAACTTTCTGACCATGTCCTATGTACACAACTATAAGAGTTCACACACACTCAAGCATACAGACTTTCTGGATAAATTCACACACTGAAACATACAGACTTTCTGTTGAGTGCAAACCAATACCAGTATAAAACTCTGAATAAGCAAAACAATTGTCTTTCTTGTTTTTTGAATAGTAAAATTAATAAGCAATTTTTTTGTTTATGATTTGATGGCAGAAAGTTTGTAATTTAAAAAAACAAACAAAGGTAACAATATTTGATAAAATCAAACAAAATATGTGGCCTCAGAATGCTAATCATAAAAATTTAGATAAAATTCCAAAATGGCAGACTGACTCTAGTTAAATTCACAGATTAACTAATTGAAATGTAAGTTACAGTATCTAAACAACTTTAAACCTATGTCCAGACTTCCTGCACAGCTTTTGGTCAAGTTTGGACAGCATTTCATAAGACTGTACATTCAATGCTATTTGTTTTTTTTATTCAAATATATATACATTTTATTTATAAAAAGATTTACACCAAATTTCATAAAAGTTAGTCATTATTAGACTTGCTATGACCTGTAAAAACACGAGTTACTTGACTGATACCTGATATAGGATTATAAAGAGAACATTCCCTTCAGATCTATGTAGGATCTCATTTTGTTATTCCAACCATTCAGTTTGCACCTACTTTCATGTCTAGAACATTTCCCTGATTTAATAACTGATGAGTCTCTTGACAGCTTCCAAGCACTTCCACTTATCAGGCATGTAGAACACCTCAAACACATGGGGGAAGGGTGTATCATAGCCACAGACTCTCTCAATAGGAGCCTCAAGGCGAAGAAAACAATCTTGCTGTTGAATAGAGAACAGAAATAAAAAACAAGCAGAGAAAATACACTGGAAATAAGGAACAAAACAAAACTACCAAGTAACAGAGATCATAGAAATAACAAAACAAAGAACAAGATCAAATGTGATACATTATTGTGTGAATTCACAGAGAGAACTGATCAACTAAGAGTATGGGAAGTTTAATAAGCGAAACTCAAAATTGTCTGATAGATATTGTGACAAGTCAAAAGCTTGCTGTCAGAGTCACTCAATTTTATCACAGCATTAATCATTATTTACTATTATTTATTTATTTTATTTTATTTATTTCTCAGCTCTATCCCCAATTTCTCCACCCGCCCCACCTTTTCCTCTTCAGTCTAGACTTGGTCCACCACCTTGGCGTCCTTTCATTTATCTGCCCTTGATCGGGGAAAGATAAACACACAATCTCTTTGGTCTTCCCCGCCGGATGTCTGACGGCCGCAGTTGACACCACCTTGGGTGGAATGCAACCAACCTTTCTTACCCCCCCCCTCTCCCACGTCTCTCTTTGATCAAAGAGATTACTCGGGTCAACCTGCCTCTTTACACTCCAAGGTGTGACTCTTGTCGGATTCACCCACGTGTAAGATAATTCTTAGCCTAGGACATTTCCTGTTTCCGCCCGTCTCTCCCAGGCCTTTATAAAGTAGATTAAATCAAGCCAGACTCTCTCATTTCTCATTCTATCTGAGCAATCGAGTCTGGACTATTTCATTTATTCTTACTCTTAGAGGAATACCTGATGCCTCCCTCAGGTGTCTGCCTATTTATCGGATCAATTACCTGTATACTTAGTGCTATTCAGCACTGCACTATTGCCTTTGTACTTAGTGCTATTCAGCACTGCACTACCTGCCTATTTGCTATTGAGTATCATCTATTGCCTACGTGGATCTACTCAACTCTACTACTTGGCGCTATCGACTCTGCTTGCCTGCCTATTCGACAGCCCACCTGTCAACTTATTAGGTACGACGTCCCTATAGACCCAGAGTCCGTGGGAGACGTCATAGCTACGCCAAACCCTCAGCAACTCACTGGACTTATCCTGATAACTACGCTGCCCACGGCAGATCAGCTCTGCCCGCAGTACCCTTGTGCCCATGGTATCCGGCCACCCGCCCTACTGTGCCCACTACAGATATCAGAACTTTGGATTGAGACTCCACATGTATCAAACTAGTTGTAGCACAAGTATCAAACTTGTTGTAGCAAAAGTATCAAACTTGTTGTAGCAAAAGTATCAAACTTGTTGTAGCAAAAGTATCAAACTTGTTGTAGCAAAAGTATCAAACTTGTTGTAGCACATGTATCAAACTTGTTGTAGCAAAAGTATCAAACTTGTTGTAGCAAAAGTATCAAACTAGTTGTAGCACAAGTATCAAACTTGTTGTAGCACAAGTATCAAACTTGTTGTAGCACAAGTATCAAACTTGTTGTAGCACATGTATCAAACTTGTTGTAATACAAGTATCAAGCTTGTTGTAATACAAGTATCAAGCTTGTTGTAGCACAAGTATCAAACTTTTTGTAGCACAAGTATCAAACTTGTGGTAGCACGTGTATCAAACTTGTTGTAGCACATGTAGCCTGGGCAGACAACCAACACAACCACATGTAGAGACTAGTGTCTAGTTACCTGAATGGAAGCAGCAAGTTCTGCCCCAAATCCCATTGTGATGGGAGCCTCATGGGAGATCAGCACACGTCCAGTCTTCAGGACAGACTAAAAGAAGAAATAAAGAGAAGTCATCCAAACAAACTGTGTAGAGAACAATGGAAGTACATCGTACACACTTAAAGTTACACTCAAACTTAATCTCTCACTCACAAGAGTTACTTGAAACTAACCAATATAACAAGTTACAGATTTTATGAGAAAGCATGTCAGATTTGTGGACCTTTTGGCCCCAACGGAACAACTGAAAAACACTAGCTGCCTAAAAGCTTACATCAACTCACTCTGTCTTCCGTGCAAAAAATGTGTGCATGTTTTTTTCCCACACGCATTTTCGGATCAAGTTGAACTCTGCACAACTATTCATTGGTGTTGACAATACATGAATCAATAAAAAAAATTAACCAATTAGTCAATTAATTAATGGTAATTAATTTTTTTTTTTACCAACAAGGGAAATTAACCCATTCAGTATTGTAAATTTTGGCTAAATATGTAGAGATTTGTCCCATTAGATACATGCTATTTCTCCCACAGCCAGTCTCGGATCATGTTGAAACTTTGCACAATTATTTATTGTACCTAAAAAAAACACGAATCCATTCAAAAATTAACCAATCAGGCAATTAAGTATTGGTAATTAATTCTTTCGTTTGATATATAATAAGTGAAACAACTTGTACATTATTGCGAGCTATAGTTGTTTGTGGGGAGTTCATCCACTTGGATAAATTTCGTTTTTTTTTATTTAAATATTTATAAAAAAATTTTACTTGTTTAAACGGTTTACACACAATCGCATGCAAACTATATATTTAATTTAAAAAGGGCAGGCATTTTAGATAAGTAGCAGCTGTTTCGATATACTTTAGTAACGTAAAGAGGACAGATCTACTTTGCTGTGTGTAGTTTACAAAATTAAAGTGTTACACCAGTGATGCTCAACCGAATTCGACCTGCGGGCCATTTTAACTTTCGACACGCGTGTCGCGGGCCACATCAATAAAAGGTAAAATAATGAAATCCAAATTCTCCAAAAACTATTTGAAAATATTGGATCTAGTATTAATTAATGGGATATTTAAAGTCATCATTTTTTACGCGTCTAAAAATGGGATCATTTCTCTACTTAAAATGTGAGCGACATTGTAGCTACCTTTACCACCAACTTATTTTCTTGTCTCTTTTTGGTTAATATTCCCATCGACCCTCCAATCTCTAGGCGTAGTTTGACCAATCTTTTATACGCGGCTCAAACCAAAAAGGCCTTCATATTTGTTTTATAATGCCGCTGTATATGTTCTTGTTTTTGAAACAGCCAGACTTTCTTTACAAAACAAATATGCTGGCTAATTATCATGTTCCACAAAAAAAGATCCATTCACTTTTCTCGGTAGATTCCCATTTCATAAACTCATAAACGCACAATCGTTAAAGGTCATGGTACCAATCCTTCAGAGAAAAAGTGGAGGCCCTAACAGTTTTGAAGGGGTGAGGATTTGATTTTCTACTTTTGTGCCGACGTTTCGGCGGGCCGGATGAAACTACGTCGCGGGCCAGCGGGCCGTACTTTGGGCATCACTGTGTTACACCAATTGCTATTAGAATCTTGTTTTAAAAATTGGTTATGTATATGTGCATAAAATATAGACCAACACATTTCCTTTTAAAACAAACATGAATTACCATACTTTTTAACACAAAAATGTTGCATATATTTTAAGCATGATGAAAGCGATAGTGGAGTAAGGACAAAAGTCACTGAGTAACAAACAACTAAACGTGTCACTCTGACAAGACAAACGGATGCCGGAGTCGACTTAATTATTGATAAAGTCATATAGAATAACAATAGACTAATTGGACTTGGAGAGTAAAGGTCTAACTAAAATCGCTCTAGGCATGGAATTCTAGATCAAAATCAATTCTGCTAGTAGTCCATTTCCTGCCCCGACATTACGTTTTATAAGGGGATAAGGAGAACAAGAAGAAAATATTGCCAGGGCCGGACTTACCTATAGGCAATACAGGCTTTAGCTTAGGGCCACGAAGAAATATTTAGCATTGACATATAATTTCTGGGCTTCAAAAGGGCTTCAAAAAAGTCAAATATCTCAAATAGCTTAGGGCCTTTTTTTCAAGTCTAAATGAGGCGCTGAATATAGTCCATGATATATACTTAAATATAATCAGAAATATTTTAAAAAATTGGACAAAGAGGTGTATCTAGATAGTAAATGGTTTCATTAATTCTACACGAGAACTGGGCTCAAACTGCTCAACTTGAACCTGTCTAGATTCCAATGAACAAAAAGCATTCTAGAGACTGATGGCTTGAATCAGACACATCGGAGAGAGAGCAAAAGTAAGCAGCTTGTTAAACTATAATAGCAACTCTCTCTCTCACAAATAGGAAACTTTCTTTAAAACAACAACAACGTCATCGCTTAAGAAATGATTGACTGGACGAGCTAATGGTATCACTTCATCACGCCTCATTGTCCCAAGTGTCCTGTAGTGTGGCGTGCTTCTGTAACTCAAGTATCAAGTGAAATGTTCAGGCAATCCATTAGTCTGATTTCACTCCTTCCCCCAAACTAAAGTCTGATCATAAAATTAACAATACATTACAAAGATACGATCAAGTCAGAACTGCAGAGAATATCTACAGAGATCTAATACACAATTCTTATACACCTACATTTATTCTACATTTTTGTCCCGGAACAAAAAAAAAAGTTGAAGGATCAAATGTCATGTACAAAAGTGTGTGTGTGTGTGTGCGACGTGGTGACATTTTCTAAGGACGCTCTACAGCCTAATTCTCTGCTATTTACACTGCACTCCTCAAGACATTTTCTTCAAGTCCCTAACAAAAAAAAAGGTCTAGGCCATCTATTGCTCAACGCCCACGTGGTTGCTATGTCAACAAAACTATTATGAATTTCTTTCCAACTCTCAGCGGCTTATGGGTAAATAAAAAAAAAGAATTGAAAATAATGAACTCAAGCTTATATTTTCATGTCAATTATGTGATGTGTTTGCGCACGTGCGTGGTGTGGCATGTAGTGTACACTACATTCTCTTCTAACTCTCCCAGAATACATTCTCGTGCACTAATTGGTTTCTCTAAATACATGCACTTTCTAGTGCACTTACTGGTTTCTCTAAATACATGTACTTTCTAGTGCACTAATTGGTTTCTCTAAATACATGTACTTTCTAGTGCACTAACTGGTTTCTCTAAATACATGTACTTTCTAGTGCACTAACTGGTTTCTCTAAATACATGTATTTTCTAGAGCACTAACTGGTTTCTCTTAATACATGTACTTTCTAGTGCACAAACTGGTTTCTCTAAATACATGTACTTTCTAGTGCACTAACTGGTTTCTCTAAATACATGAACTTTCTAGTGCACTAACTGGTTTCTCTAAATACATGTACTTTCTAGTGCACTAACTAGTTTCTCTAAATACATGTACTTTCTAGTGCACTAACTGGTTTCTCTAAATACATGTACTTTTTAGTGCACTAACTGGTTTCTCTAAATACATGAACTTTCTAGTGCACTAACTGGTTTCTCTAAATACATGTACTTTCTAGTGCACTAACTAGTTTCTCTAAATACATGTACTTTCTAGTGCACTAACTGGTTTCTCTAAATACATGTACTTTCTAGTGCACTAACTGGTTTCTCTAAATACATGTACTTTCCCGTGCACTAACTGGTTTCTCTAAATATATGTACTTTCTAGTGCACTAACTGGTTTCTCTAAATACATGTACTTTTTAGTGCACTAACACACAAAGATAGTAGGTCTGTCAACATTTTTTTTTAACAAGGCTGTTTACCGAAGAGTAAGGGTACCGAAAGGTGTCGCCAAAAAACTAATGTCGGACAGTTAGTTCATTGTAATCTTAGCAATGAATCAACTCAACATGATGAAATGTGTAGCTGTATAGATTCTAAGAAAGACTAGATGAGAGACTGTTCTGGTCTCCGGAGATACACAAGATTAGCCGCTGACTAGATCCCGTGCAGTAGGCCAAATATATATATTTTTAAAAATCCCCCCAACAGTTTTCTTAGTTCATTATCATCGAATTTTCCCAGAGTTCCATTGCTTACACAGAACCATCCGGCAACTCCTGGCTAATGCACGTGCGGTGGCGTAGATTGAGTCATATGTATAGCGGGAGTCGGGAATACATGACAGCACACTACCGTGGCAAGTTTTCAATGGACCATTCCAAATGGTCACGTAGTCACAAAACACGATAGTACAATAAAATGTGACGACAAAAGGTCATTTCAACAATTCATCACACAAACCCGGCCTATTTATAAATGCAGAGAAGACTCGCATTGGTTTGGTATGCCAGAACATAAAAGGAAGGCGATTTACAAAATTATTGATGACTAGCCAAATGAAACGAACATACAAAAAAAAAAGAATATTCTGGTCAGTGGAAACCAAGGAATACATAATAGACAAAGTAGAAATGTATCAAGATCGATTTGAACCCAGCCATACTTACGGCGTGAACACTGAAGGCCATTTCCTAAGTACATTATTGACTTCCTCTTTTTTCCTTTCTCGACAATGAAGTGTTCATTTTCAACAATGATATGTTTATTCAACAATGAATTGTTAAATGTTCCTTCTTGAATAATGAAATGTTCCTCTTCAACAATGAAATGTTCATGCAAAAAGGAAATACTGCGCTTTGTTTGTGTTCTATACGGTTCAGATGAAGAAGATGGTTATGTCCTAACGCTGCAGGAAGACAGGATGTGGCAAAGGTCAAAGTCTCAACTTGGGGTGAAGGACAAAGCTCACAAGTAGGCAGCGCTTGGAGAGAGAACGAGAAAACGTTCATTAGGACGTCACCGTGTCATTCAACTTCTAAAGTAACCTTCACCTTCAAACAAGTCTTTATCTCCAAACTAACCTTCACGTCTTAACTAACATTCACGACCTAACTAACATTCACGACCTAACTAACCTTCACCTAAAAACTAACCTTCACGTCCAAACTAACCTTCACGTCCAAACTAACCTTCACGCCCAAACTAACCTTCACCCTCAAACTAACCTTCACGTCCAAACTAACCTTCACGTCTTAACTAACATTCACGTCCAAACTAACCTTCACGTCCAAACTAACCTTCACGTCCAAACTAACCTTCACGTCCAAACTAACCTTCACGCCCAAACTAACCTTCACCCTCAAACTAACCTTCACGTCCAAACTAACCTTCACGTCTTAACTAACATTCACGTCCAAACTAACCTTCACGTCCTAACTAACCTTCACCCTCAAACTAACCTTCACGTCCAAACTAACCTTCACGTCTTAACTAACATTCACGACCTAACTAACCTTCACCCCCAAACTAAAACGTCCTAACTAACCTTCACCTCCAAACTAACCTTCACGTCCTAAGTAACCTTCATTGATGTTCACCTTCGCACTAGCCTTCATCCCCTAACTAACCTCTTGCTCGGTGAACAAATGAAA
Organism: Biomphalaria glabrata; assembly: GCF_947242115.1. NCBI lineage: Eukaryota > Metazoa > Mollusca > Gastropoda > Planorbidae > Biomphalaria > Biomphalaria glabrata. The sequence continues at coordinate 18,647,997 of NC_074716.1, forward strand.
GTTTTGAATCTCATTGCCACTAATCATAACAGGATATAAAGCAGGTGGGATAAGAAAAACTCGCTGAAAAGTAAATCGCCTATCAAAATGTATATTAATAAGACTAAACAAAAACAAGTGTTGACCTTTCTTAGACTCAGCAAGTCCTAAACACAAGACAAAATGAGAGATGATATTTTAAAGACAGAAACAAAAAATAGACTGTAAAAAGTGCTAGCTCATCACTTCTCCCAAGCACCATACATTCAACTCAAAGTTGACACCGGAGTCCGAGAGCAGACGAGAAGAAGTGCTGACGTCACGGAGGCCTATTTTAAACAGAAAACTGAGAGGTTAAGATCTAATTACATTGAACGCCATCAAGACATCTGTGAACAGGTAGATGTGTGTCTGTACATCGAGGCAGTCTTGTGGGTCTGAGACACTTGAGACGGTTTATTACATAAACTAGGATATCAGTGTTTGTCAGTGACACAGACATTTGACCTGACCTTAGAATGTAGATCTAAAGAACGGTCAGCAGGGAACAAAACTAGGGTAAAACAACCTATTTCTCTTTGTAGGGAACAAAACCAGGGTAAAACAACCTATTTCTCTTTGTAGGGAACAAAACCAGGGTAAAACAACCTATTTCTCTTTGACTCAGTAGGGAACAAAACCAGGGTACAACAACCTATTTCTTTCTCTTTGACTCAGTAGGGAACAAAACCAGGGTACAACAACCTATTTCTCTTTGACTCAGTAGGGAACAAAACCAGGGTAAAACAACCTATTTCTCTTTGACTCAGTAGGGAACAAAACCAGGGTAAAACAACCTATTTCTCTTTGTAGGGAACAAAACCAGGGTAAAACAACCTATTTCTCTTTGACTCAGTAGGGAACAAAACCAGGGTACAACAACCTATTTCTCTTTGACTCAGTAGGGAACAAAACCAGGGTAAAACAACCTATTTCTCTTTGACTCAGTAGGAACAAAACCAGGGTAAAACAACCTATTTCTCTTTGACTCAGTAGGGAACAAAACCAGGGTAAAACAACCTATTTCTCTTTGACTCAGTAGGAACAAAACCAGGGTAAAACAACCTATTTCTCTTTGACTCAGTAGGAACAAAACCAGGGTAAAACAACCTATTTCTCTTTGACTCAGTAGGGAACAAAACCAGGGTAAAACAACCTATTTCTCTTTGACTCAGTAGGAACAAAACCAGGGTAAAACAACCTATTTCTCTTTGACTCAGTAGGGAACAAAACCAGGGTAAAACAACCTATTTCTCTTTGACTCAGTAGGGAACAAAACCAGGGTAAAACAACCTATTTCTCTTTGACTCAGTAGGAACAAAACCAGGGTAAAACAACCTATTTCTCTTTGACTCAGTAGGGAACAAAACCAGGGTAAAACAACCTATTTCTCTTTGACTCAGTAGGGAACAAAACCAGGGTAAAACAACCTATTTCTCTTTGACTCAGTAGGGAACAAAACCAGGGTAAAACAACCTATTTCTCTTTGACTCAGTAGGGAACAAAACCAGGGTAAAACAACCTATTTCTCTTTGACTCAGTAGGGAACAAAACCAGGGTAAAACAACCTATTTCTCTTTGACTCAGTAGAGAACAAAACCAGGGTAAAACAACCTATTTCTCTTTGACTCAGTAGAGAACAAAACCAGGGTAAAACAACCTATTTCTCTTTGACTCAGTAGGGAACAAAACCAGGGTAAAACAACCTATTTCTCTTTGACTCAGCAGGGAACAAAACCAGGGTAAAACAACCTATTTCTCTTTGACTCAGTAGGGAACAAAACTAGGGTAAAACAACCTATTTCTCTTTGACTCAGTAGGGAACAAAACTAGGGTAAAACAACCTATTTCTCTTTGACTCAGTAGGGAACAAAACCAGGGTAAAACAAATTATTTCTCTTTGACTCAGTAGGGAACAAAACCAGGGTAATACAACCTATTTCTCTTTGACTCAGTAGGGAATAAAACCAGGGTAAAACAACCTATTTCTCTTTGACTCAGCAGGGAACAAAACCAGGGTAAAACAACCTATTTCTCTTTGACTCAGCAGGGAACAAAACTAGGGTAAAACAACCTATTTCTCTTTGACTCAGTAGGGAACAAAAATAGGGTAAAACAACCTATTTCTCTTTGACTCAGTAGAGAACAAAACCAGGGTAAAACAACCTATTTCTCTTTGACTCAGTAGAGAACAAAACCAGGGTAAAACAACCTATTTCTCTTTGACTCAGTAGGGAACAAAAATAGGGTAAAACAACCTATTTCTCTTTGACTCAGTAGGGAACAAAACCAGGGTAAAACAGCCTATTTCTCTTTGACTCAGTAGGGAACAAAAATAGGGTAAAACAACCTATTTCTCTTTGACTCAGTAGGGAACAAAAATAGGGTAAAACAGCCTATTTCTCTTTGACTCAGTAGGGAACAAAAATAGGGTAAAACAACCTATTTCTCTTTGACTCAGTAGGGAACAAAAATAGGGTAAAACAGCCTATTTCTCTTTGACTCAGTAGGGAACAAAAATAGGGTAAAACAACCTATTTCTCTTTGACTCAGTAGGGAACAAAACCAGGGTAAAACAACCTATTTCTCTTTGACTCAGTAGGGAACAAAAATAGGGTAAAACAACCTATTTCTCTTTGACTCAGTAGGGAACAAAACCAGGGTAATACAACCTATTTCTCTTTGACTCAGTAGGGAACAAAAATAGGGTAAAACAACCTATTTCTCTTTGACTCAGTAGGGGGATAATCAAATTCTGAAGTCTCTCCCAAATGAAAACTGCATACTTCTTGAAGTTTATTTCAGTAAAAGTTGTCAAATAATATTAAACGTGATATATCAATCAAAGTGAAACATAGTGGGTTTTTCTAAAAATGAAAGTTCTTCTCTAACAGAGAACATAGGAGAAACATACTCCTCGCAGAATTCTTGGGCGTCAATAGTGGACCTTCAAAAGCAAGACAAGAACATAAATAAGAGAATTACAGAATCAAACTTGATGACAATGACTTGAGTGCTCAACAAATCCGTGTACCTGTACTTTAGATGGAGAGAGAACAATTGGTAGCAAGCATTTTGGGTTGTGATTGAGATGATGTGCTGCAGATAGTGTGTGTCTGAACCAAGAAGTCCTCAATCATTGCAGCTCCTTCTTACAGACACTCACAGTGGTAGCTGCCTAGATGTGAGACCAATAACAAATGTGGGGGCCTAGTAGAAGATTAAACATTTTTTTAAAAAGAAAATACAGGAAAAACATGGATCAAATCCCAAAGAGACCAAAGCTGTATTGTGTCTGCTAGATTAGCTCTACATTTTTACCAGGACTCAAGATTTATTAACAAAAGTTCAGATTTACTTGTCAGTTTATTAATGTTAGAAGATCTTTTGGTAAAAATGTTGAGACGTTGTTTCGAGTCTGGTGCATCAAAAGGCAGATAGATTTACAAGAAGTGGTCAACGAATCAGCTAGTTAACAGAAAAATGTCATGAACACTGTCACCAGATGATGTACACTCAGAGAGAGAGAACACAGGCCAGATGATGTACACTCAGAGAGAGAGAACACAGGCCAGATGATGTACACTCAGAGAGAGAGAACACAGGCCAGATGATGTACACTCAGAGAGAGAGAGAACACAGGCCAGATGATGTACACTCAGAGAGAGAGAGAACACAGGCCAGATGATGTACACTCAGAGAGAGAGAGAGAACACAGGCCAGATGATGACTTAATAAAACCATTCTGCACTTTAATAATTCAGATACGGTCACACAACGAATGGTACTTGAAAAACATCTCAAGCACAGACATTGCGATGATAGAATTGAATGCATGACACCTCCGCATCTCGACACGACATTGTTCTTGTGAAGTCGTACATAATGTTCCTAGGAATGAACTGGGAGTAGAAAGAAAATAGAGGAGGGTGACAGGGAGTCTAGGGCAAGTGAGAGGGGAGTGACAGGGAGTCTAGGGCAAGTGAGAGGGGAGTGACAGGGAGTCTAGGGCAAGTGAGAGGGGAGTGACAGGGAGTCTAGGGCAAGCGAGAGAGGAGTGACAGGGAGTCTAGGGCAAGTGAGAGGAGAGTGACAGGGAGTCTAGGGCAAGTGAGAGGGGAGTGACAGGGAGTCTAGGGCAAGTGAGAGGAGAGTGACAGGGAGTCTAGGGCAAGTGAGAGGAGAGTGACAGGCAGTCTAGGGCAAGTGAGAGGAGAGTGACAGGGAGTCTAGGGCAAGCGAGAGGAGAGTGACAGGCAGTCTAGGGCAAGTGAGAGGAGAGTGACAGGGAGTCTAGGGCAAGCGAGAGGAGAGTGACAGGGAGTCTAGGGCAAGCGAGAGGAGAGTGACAGGCAGTCTAGGGCAAGTGAGAGGAGAGTGACAGGCAGTCTAGGGCAAGCGAGAGGAGAGTGACAGGCAGTCTAGGGCAAGCGAGAGGGGAGTGACAGGGAGTCTAGGGCAAGCGAGAGGGGAGTGACAGGGAGTCTAGGGCAAGCGAGAGGGGAGTGACAGGGAGTCTAGGGCAAGCGAGAGGGGAGTGACAGGGAGTCTAGGGCAAGCGAGAGGGGAGTGACAGGGAGTCTAGGGCAAGCGAGAGGGGAGTGACAGGGAGTCTAGGGCAAGCGAGAGGGGAGTGACAGGGAGTCTAGGGCAAGCGAGAGGGGAGTGACAGGGAGTCTAGGGCAAGCGAGAGGGGAGTGACAGGGAGTCTAGGGCAAGCGAGAGGAGAGTGACAGGGAGTCTAGGGCAAGCGAGAGGGGAGTGACAGGGAGTCTAGGGCAAGCGAGAGGGGAGTGACAGGGAGTCTAGGGCAAGCGAGAGGAGAGTGACAGGGAGTCTAGGGCAAGCGAGAGGGGAGTGACAGGGAGTCTAGGGCAAGCGAGAGGAGAGTGACAGGGAGTCTAGGGCAAGCGAGAGGGGAGTGACAGGGAGTCTAGGGCAAGCGAGAGGGGAGTGACAGGGAGTCTAGGGCAAGCGAGAGGGGAGTGACAGGGAGTCTAGGGCAAGCGAGAGGGGAGTGACAGGGAGTCTAGGGCAAGCGAGAGGAGAGTGACAGGGAGTCTAGGGCAAGCGAGAGTGGAGTGACAGGGAGTCTAGGGCAAGCGAGAGGAGAGTGACAGGGAGTCTAGGGCAAGCGAGAGGGGAGTGACAGGGAGTCTAGGGCAAGCGAGAGGAGAGTGACAGGGAGTCTAGGGCAAGCGAGAGGGGAGTGACAGGGAGTCTAGGGCAAGCGAGAGGGGAGTGACAGGGAGTCTAGGGCAAGCGAGAGGAGAGTGACAGGGAGTCTAGGGCAAGCGAGAGGGGAGTGACAGGGAGTCTAGGGCAAGCGAGAGGAGAGTGACAGGGAGTCTAGGGCAAGCGAGAGGGGAGTGACAGGGAGTCTAGGGCAAGCGAGAGGGGAGTGACAGGGAGTCTAGGGCAAGCGAGAGGAGAGTGACAGGGAGTCTAGGGCAAGCAAGAGGAGAGTGACAGGGAGTCTAGGGCAAGCGAGAGGAGAGTGACAGGGAGTCTAGGGCAAGCGAGAGGGGAGTGACAGGGAGTCTAGGGCAAGCGAGAGGGGAGTGACAGGGAGTCTAGGGCAAGCGAGAGGGGAGTGACAGGGAGTCTAGGGCAAGCGAGAGGGGAGTGACAGGCAGTCTAGGGCAAGCGAGAGGGGAGTGACAGGGAGTCTAGGGCAAGCGAGAGGGGAGTGACAGGGAGTCTAGGGCAAGCGAGAGGGGAGTGACAGGGAGTCTAGGGCAAGCGAGAGGAGAGTGACAGGGAGTCTAGGGCAAGCGAGAGGGGAGTGACAGGGAGTCTAGGGCAAGCGAGAGGGGAGTGACAGGGAGTCTAGGGCAAGCGAGAGGGGAGTGACAGGGAGTCTAGGGCAAGCGAGAGGGGAGTGACAGGGAGTCTAGGGCAAGCGAGAGGGGAGTGACAGGGAGTCTAGGGCAAGCGAGAGGAGAGTGACAGGGAGTCTAGGGCAAGCGAGAGGGGAGTGACAGGGAGTCTAGGGCAAGCGAGAGGGGAGTGACAGGGAGTCTAGGGCAAGCGAGAGGAGAGTGACAGGGAGTCTAGGGCAAGCGAGAGGGGAGTGACAGGGAGTCTAGGGCAAGCGAGAGGAGAGTGACAGGGAGTCTAGGGCAAGCGAGAGGGGAGTGACAGGGAGTCTAGGGCAAGCGAGAGGGGAGTGACAGGGAGTCTAGGGCAAGCGAGAGGGGAGTGACAGGGAGTCTAGGGCAAGCGAGAGGGGAGTGACAGGGAGTCTAGGGCAAGCGAGAGGAGAGTGACAGGGAGTCTAGGGCAAGCGAGAGTGGAGTGACAGGGAGTCTAGGGCAAGCGAGAGGAGAGTGACAGGGAGTCTAGGGCAAGCGAGAGGGGAGTGACAGGGAGTCTAGGGCAAGCGAGAGGAGAGTGACAGGGAGTCTAGGGCAAGCGAGAGGGGAGTGACAGGGAGTCTAGGGCAAGCGAGAGGGGAGTGACAGGGAGTCTAGGGCAAGCGAGAGGAGAGTGACAGGGAGTCTAGGGCAAGCGAGAGGGGAGTGACAGGGAGTCTAGGGCAAGCGAGAGGAGAGTGACAGGGAGTCTAGGGCAAGCGAGAGGGGAGTGACAGGGAGTCTAGGGCAAGCGAGAGGGGAGTGACAGGGAGTCTAGGGCAAGCGAGAGGAGAGTGACAGGGAGTCTAGGGCAAGCGAGAGGAGAGTGACAGGGAGTCTAGGGCAAGCGAGAGGAGAGTGACAGGGAGTCTAGGGCAAGCGAGAGGGGAGTGACAGGGAGTCTAGGGCAAGCGAGAGGGGAGTGACAGGGAGTCTAGGGCAAGCGAGAGGGGAGTGACAGGGAGTCTAGGGCAAGCGAGAGGGGAGTGACAGGGAGTCTAGGGCAAGCGAGAGGAGAGTGACAGGGAGTCTAGGGCAAGCGAGAGGGGAGTGACAGGGAGTCTAGGGCAAGCGAGAGGGGAGTGACAGGGAGTCTAGGGCAAGCGAGAGGAGAGTGACAGGGAGTCTAGGGCAAGCGAGAGGGGAGTGACAGGGAGTCTAGGGCAAGCGAGAGGAGAGTGACAGGGAGTCTAGGGCAAGCGAGAGGGGAGTGACAGGGAGTCTAGGGCAAGCGAGAGGGGAGTGACAGGGAGTCTAGGGCAAGCGAGAGGGGAGTGACAGGGAGTCTAGGGCAAGCGAGAGGAGAGTGACAGGGAGTCTAGGGCAAGCGAGAGGGGAGTGACAGGGAGTCTAGGGCAAGCGAGAGGGGAGTGACAGGGAGTCTAGGGCAAGCGAGAGGAGAGTGACAGGGAGTCTAGGGCAAGCGAGAGGAGAGTGACAGGGAGTCTAGGGCAAGCGAGAGGAGAGTGACAGGGAGTCTAGGGCAAGCGAGAGGGGAGTGACAGGGAGTCTAGGGCAAGCGAGAGGGGAGTGACAGGGAGTCTAGGGCAAGCGAGAGGGGAGTGACAGGGAGTCTAGGGCAAGCGAGAGGGGAGTGACAGGGAGTCTAGGGCAAGCGAGAGGGGAGTGACAGGGAGTCTAGGGCAAGCGAGAGGGGAGTGACAGGGAGTCTAGGGCAAGCGAGAGGAGGGTGACAGGGAGTCTAGGGCAAGCGAGAGGGGAGTGACAGGGAGTCTAGGGCAAGCGAGTGGGGAGTGACAGGGAGTCTAGGGCAAGCGAGTGGGGAGTGACAGACGAGGTCCATGGACTCTAGTTTTTTGTTTAGTTGATGAAGTTGAGGAATAAAAAAAAAAGGCTTTAGGTTTGCCAACCCCAACCTGGGTTTATAAACTGATCCACAGACTAGACGGATGCTTCAAACAAGGCTGGCTCTACTAAAGGAAGTACTCGAATGATTTAGGAACAAAGTAATACCCCCCCCCCCAAAAAAAAAAAAAAAAGAACTCCACTGGTTGCATTGTAATTACCAACCAAACAAACTACAAATAGATTACTGGCAAGTACACACACACACACACACACACATAGATGAGCATACCTTAGTGAGACCTCAAATAATATTAATATCTAGAGTTACCCTTACACTACAATTAAACATGACTATCCAAAGCTAAGTACCGTTGAATAGGTCAGCGTCTAAAGACAAGAATTAAAAACAAAGAGCTGACCTTAGTGACAGTGTCCCTGTCCCAGGGAATGATTGTGCAGAGATCAATCACCTCACAGGACACATTTAACTTCTGCTGGGCTAGGCTGGCCACTTCCTTCAGCACATGCACCTGGGTGCCCCAGCCAATCAGTGTCACGTCAGAACCTGAAATTGATGGTCATAATCTCATTCATTATCACGACATCAAAAAGTATCTATGAACAATTTGTCATGTAGTATTGTAGGCCAAAGGATGCACCACTTTCAGTGAACTAAAGATGATAAATGAGCGTAAAAGTTTGGTGCTCTCCAGTAATCAACAAACAAATCTAAGCCACAAGTTAAAGGGAGAGAATCAAGTTGTAGGCGGACAGGGGACAAACAAAAATAACAGGTCGAATTGTTAACAAAATAAATCAACAAACAAGTATGTAATTATTTGAAGTTGTGTTTTTCTTTGTTCATTCTCATCAAGAGATTCACTGTATAATGATTGAGCCGAATCAAGAAAACACAATACTTCAGGTTCACTACTAAATGGAAAGTTTAAAGCCACAGTGACTCCAGCTCGCTACTATACATTTGCCTTTAAACTAGCAAGAACGTGATATCCATTGGGTTATAGTGTAACATACGTTTACTTCGTTGTCCCCAAAACTGATGCCACGATGATTCTATACATTGTAATAGTAAGTAGACAACATTCAACTTCAGAGATGGGTCTTTTTCCACACTCTTGACTTTCACTAACACTTTTCAATCTTCCTTGAAAGAATAATGGAAGATGCTCTCGAGGGCTATAAGGTATTGTTAGCATTGGAGGAAGAAGAATTACAAACTTGCGCTTCGCAGATGACATTGATGGCCTAGAAGGGACAGAAGAAGAACTAGCTGACCTGGTGATGCGTATAGACAAGACTTCCGCAGCATACGGCATGCAAATAAATGACGAAAAAAAAAACCCAGCAAATTATGACCAATAGCCAACAGGGCTTTAAAAGGGGCATCAGTATTGGAGGTGAAAAGCTTAACTAGTGTCAGTAGTTTCAAATACCTCGGTGCTATTGTCTCAGATGAGGGGAACGAAACCTGAACTACTGGCCCGAATACCACAGTCCACTGCAGCCCTTTCATAACTTAAAATAATATGGAAAAGACAAAGGCTTAGCCCTCGGCACCAAAATTAGACTGATGCGCTCCCTGGTCATGGCTACATTTTATATGCTTGTGAGTCTTGGACGCTGACTGCAGAGCTCGAGAAGAGGATCCTGGCAATGGAATTGAGATGCTACAGAAGGATCCTAGGTATCACATTTTAAAGACCGCATCACAAACCAAGAGATTAGAGACAAGGTTATAGCAGCGATGGGGCCCCATGATGACCTGCTATCGTAAAAAAACACGTAAGCTAAAAATATATGGCTATATCACAAGATCTTCGGAGCTCACAAAAAGACCTTCCTTCAGGGAACAGTACCAGGAAAAAAAAGAAGAAGAGGCAGATGGGAAAACAACATAAAAGAATGGGCGGCCTGCCATTGAAAGAGGTTCTAATTAAGGCAAAGACAGAGAGGAATGGAGAAAGACGGTCGACAAATCTTGCATGGTGCCCCAACGGTCCAATAGACTAAGGGATGGGTAAAGACTTAAAGGTAAGGGAAGCTACTGACTTCAAGAAAGGGAACCATTAAGAGGCCTTAAATGCAGGATGCAATACTTTATGGGTTTATGGGATGTGTGTCGCATGAGAATTGCCACTTCTGTCAAACGTGCAGATCAAATGGATTAAGAGTTTAAAGCAGTCTCAGAATAAAAGTCAACTGCTTGGCATCCGAGTACCTCGCAGTCTATTTACAGTGAAAGTGTTTGTTCAAAGTTACAGCATGCGCGCGGACTCATGCTATATTATATAGAGGGAATTATAAAGAGGGGAGCAGAGTCAAAGTGAGAGAGAGACAGAGAGAGAAAGAGACAAACAGAGAGAGAGAGAGAGAGAGAGAGACAGAGAGAAAGAGAGAGAAGGGAAAAGTGAGGTGTAAAACATATACTTAAAAAAAACAACACACCCCATCCCAGTGGATCTCTCCTTATCTCTTCCAGTGAATCACCATTTGGACATTGGACAGACTAGATACTTATATTACCATAATATACATTTATATGGCGTATTAGCGTAACACATGTTACAGAACAGAACCAAGATAGTATCAGAAATGAAATGTCTAGCTAGACAAAGTTTCCTATTATCAGGGTTACACAAAAAGTACAACCCTATTAGAAAGGGCTTTACAGAAATCCAGAATGACATTTGACCACAGACATCTATTTTCATTCAGAGGAAATTGTTACGTCACAAGGGTCACCTATTAATGTCGTTTCGTTGAATGTTATCAGCCTAATTCACTCCCAGAATGTAAGAGTCACTGATATGAGCACTTCACTGATCTAATTCAAGTATAATCTTATTGTATTTTCCTAGTCCACTATTCGTGCTGAAATATAGTGTAAGTAATTTATTCAGATATTAAATGTCCATGCAGTATTTCCTTGGTAAAGAACTAGAGCTTGTTGTTTTTACAACGATGATATAAACTCGCTCTCGATGCTTTTTAAATGTTGTTTAGATTTTTGCTAATCGATTTTTTGACCATTTCTACTCATCCGATCGTCATCAAATTTTGATATACAATCTCATGATCGATGACAACACATGAATCAAGTTAAAAAAAAATCAACTAAGTAGTAAATCAATTAGTCCATGACTGTTCCAGTGAAAGGTAAGTCAAGACATGAATTTGTAATAACATAATAATTTCTATCCCAACACGGTAAGCCTTGTAGAAACAAAAGAAGAATGTGACATAGTTCAGAATTTTACAAATATTTTTTAAACATTGCCTGAAGGAAAATATAAAAATATTTCAACAGATTTTTTTTTTGTTTAAACCACACTATGGAAATGTAGAAGTGATGGACCTAGAATACACATGAAATAGAGGGTGACAACCTAAACTAGTTCTGCTCTGTTTTTCTTCCAATGCGATTCTAAAAGGCCACGTTTGTCAACTTTAAAACATTGGAGATTGTTTCACGTTGGCACAGGGAACAAACCTGTTTCACGTTGTTACAGGGAACACATGTTTCATGTTGTCACAGGGAACAAATCTGTTTCACGTTGTTACAGGGAACACATGTTTCATGTTGTCACAGGGAACAAACCTGTTTCACGTTGGCACAGAGAACACATCTGTTTCACGTTGTCACAGAGAACACATCTGTTTCACGTTGTCACAGGGAACAAATCTGTTTCAAGTTGGCACAGGGAACAAATCTGTTTCACATTGTCACAGGGGAACAAATCTGTTTCACATTGTAACAGGGAACAAATCTGTTTCACATTGTCACAGGGGAACAAATCTGTTTCACATTGTAACAGGGAACAAATCTGTTTCACATTGTCACAGGGGAACAAATCTGTTTCACATTGTCACAGGGAACAAATCTGTTTCACATTGTAACAGGGAACAAATCTGTTTCACATTGTCACAGGGGAACAAATCTGTTTCACGTTGTAACAGGGAACAAATCTGTTTCACATTGTCACAGGGGAACAAATCTGTTTCACATTGTAACAGGGAACAAATCTGTTTCACATTGTCACAGGGGAACAAATCTGTTTCACATTGTCACAGGGGAACAAATCTGTTTCACATTGTCACAGGGGAACAAATCTGTTTCACATTGTCACAGGGGAACAAATCTGTTTCACATTGTAACAGGGAACAAATCTGTTTCACGTTGTCACAGGGGAACAAATCTGTTTCAGGTTGTCACAGGGGAACAAATCTGTTTCACATTGTCACAGGGGAACAAATCTGTTTCACGTTGTCACAGGGGAACAAATCTGTTTCACGTTGTCACAGGGGAACAAATCTGTTTCACATTGTCACAGGGGAACAAATCTGTTTCACGTTGTCACAGGGGAACAAATCTGTTTCACATTGTAACAGGGGAACAAATCTGTTTCACATTGTAACAGGGGAACAAATCTGTTTCACATTGTAACAGGGGAACAAATCTGTTTCACATTGTAACAGGGGAACAAATCTGTTTCACATTGTAACAGGGGAACAAATCTGTTTCACATTGTAACAGGGGAACAAATCTGTTTCACATTGTAACAGGGGAACAAATCTGTTTCACATTGTAACAGGGGAACAAATCTGTTTCACATTGTAACAGGGGAACAAATCTGTTTCACATTGTAACAGGGGAACAAATCTGTTTCACATTGTAACAGGGGAACAAATCTGTTTCACATTGTAACAGGGGAACAAATCTGTTTCACATTGTAACAGGGGAACAAATCTGTTTCACATTGTAACAGGGGAACAAATCTGTTTCACATTGTAACAGGGGAACAAATCTGTTTCACATTGTAACAGGGGAACAAATCTGTTTCACATTGTAACAGGGGAACAAATCTGTTTCACATTGTAACAGGGGAACAAATCTGTTTCACATTGTAACAGGGGAACAAATCTGTTTCACATTGTAACAGGGGAACAAATCTGTTTCACATTGTAACAGGGGAACAAATCTGTTTCACATTGTCACAGGGGAACAAATCTGTTTCACATTGTCACAGGGGAACAAATCTGTTTCACATTGTAACAGGGGAACAAATCTGTTTCACATTGTAACAGGGGAACAAATCTGTTTCACATTGTAACAGGGAACAAATCTGTTTCACATTGTAACAGAGGAACAAATCTGTTTCACATTGTAACAGGGGAACAAATCTGTTTCACATTGTAACAGGGGAACAAATCTGTTTCACATTGTAACAGGGGAACAAATCTGTTTCACATTGTCACAGGGGAACAAATCTGTTTCACATTGTAACAGGGGAACAAATCTGTTTCACATTGTAACAGGGGAACAAATCTGTTTCACATTGTAACAGGGGAACAAATCTGTTTCACATTGTCACAGGGGAACAAATCTGTTTCACATTGTCACAGGGGAACAAATCTGTTTCACATTGTAACAGGGGAACAAATCTGTTTCACATTGTCACAGGGGAACAAATCTGTTTCACATTGTCACAGGGGAACAAATCTGTTTCACATTGTCACAGGGGAACAAATCTGTTTCACATTGTCACAGGGGAACAAATCTGTTTCACATTGTCACAGGGGAACAAATCATTGCAAATGAAAGAAAGATTATATTAATTCCTATCTACTACGGTTGTCTGTTCACTGTTGTGAATCAACAGTTTGTACTACATTATGTGTTGAGTCCAACAAAAACACACTGGTAAAAAGGTGACAAACTGAGCCAATTACAGCTGTGGATGCAAAACAGGACAACATCCGGGGTATCAAGAGACGGCAAAAGAATTACAGATTGATAATACGGAACAGATTGATGGAACAGATTGATAATACGGAATTGTTTATTTTTGAGGATTTGTTTTTATCTCAAGAAAATGTATTAATTTGATGATAGTAATAATAAACAAATAAATAAAATAAAAAAAAAAAGCTCCAATAAAAAAAAAGGTCTGCATTACATATTGTTTTTTCTGGGGGTATCACAGCTAAAAGTTTGTGAAGCACTAAAGTCTGCCATACGCAGTTTTATAGGATTTATTTTTTTTGGAGAGCGTCACAAGGATCTGCCGCACCAGGCATCAAAAATGCTAGTTAGGCCACTGAGAGGTTTCTATGTTTTGCATGCTTGCTATGTGTTTCCACCTGATAATGACGTCATCTCGTTAGCGAAAGTGTCAGCATGCGAATGAACTATTTGGCGGGAAGGAATTGAGGAGAATTTGTCTTTAAGAATTCTAGTCATGTTCTAGTCAGGTTATCTTTTGAAAACCGGCGGTCACCAGCGTTCCCTTTTGATAGTTGAGAAAAAAGTAACGCAATGTTTTGTTTAGTTAATGTCTGGTTCAAACAACAGAAATACATCATTCAATAATAAAGAAAATCACCTCAACCCCCCCCCCCCCAAAAAAAAAAAACAAAAAAAAAAACAACAACAACAACAAACAAACAATAATCAAATAATAAATATAAAAGTCACAAATGTAAATGATAAAAATGCTTTTTAAAAAACAAAGCTTCTATTGAGTGAAATGACATCAATTATTTTGAATCATCCAGTGGAGGTTAGGTGGCTGAGGAAGGGGGTATCTGGAAAAAAGTTTCTGTTTTGCTTTTTAAAAAGTCTGAATTCGATCTCAAGGTCTCGAGCCTCCACCAAGGAAGACCGACACGTTAGTCACTGATCTATTCAAGTACTTATACAAATAGAAGGTTTTATAATTATCTATTGTTTGTTTCAATTATTTTTTTTTTTTGAGAAAGACCTGATTCTCTACACAAGGCGTATCTTAAACTTGGTACAATTTATATTTTAAAAAAAATTAATTAATTAAGACTGATTGATTAACTCAATAGTTGTTTTTTTTTTATTTTATTACTTTTGTTTTACTGATTTCTGTGTTTTTCATGCTTATGCAAAGTTTGAACTTGACCCGAGAGTGGGAACTGAGTTAGTAGCGTGTGCAAAGTGTCCACTCAGACAGACAGTGAGCTGGTTGAAGCTTTGTGAAACTGAGAACAGACTAACCTTCTATAACAATATCAGCCTTGGACAAAGGCAACATGTAATCTCCCACAGGGACCTCCTCCACTGCAGACCTGTACAGGATCTTGGGCTCAAGGAAGATACAAGGATTGTTGTCACGTATGCAGGAGAGTAGAAGACCTTTGGCTTGGACAGGACCTCGAGGCATAACAACCTGGTCAAAGAGAAATAAACAGCATTTAAAGACTAATGTAACATTGTGGTACTATGGACATCAGGATTTTAAACAATTCTGAATATGAAACAAAAAAATGAAATACAAATTAGACAAAGAAAAGATCAAGTCCAGGATAACTCTTCTTATATAATACAGACGTTACTGCAAAAAAATAAAAGGTGATTACGTTCCCTTCATTCCCAGGCCCAATTGCCCCCTTACAAGCTCCTAAAATTTCACATATCGAAAGACCAAAAACAAAACGAATAGTAAGGACACAAAAGAAAACATTTCTTGACAAATAAAATACAGGAACGGAAGAAGATAATTGTCTATTCTCATTAAAAACAGTTTCATTCCTTTCTCAAATAAATGTAGGCCCTAAGCACTTTGTCTTTGTTTCAAGAGATTCAAGCAGTTTCTCAAACACACATATACATACACGTGACTTTCTGTACTTTTATAAACTTTCCTGAAAGTCCGACATTTTCACACACTCACCCTTCAGTTCACTTTAGGCTGCACACCTTACAGTACCCTGCGCCTATGGCACGATATAACGGCCCGTAACTTAATACATTCTAAATCAAGGTGTTCACTAAGACAGTTCTAAAGTTAAAGGTTTTATCATTGCGAGATTCATTATAAGAGGTAAACAAGAAATTTTGCAAAAAGTCTCCACCAATGTCTAACACTTTCCAGGAAACGACTCAGTTATTTAGTAATTAAGCGGGGGGGGGGGGGAGAACAAGAGGTGTAGAAAGATAAACATCGAACAGTTTCTTGTGGTCCCAGAGTTTCGTGCTGCAAACCAATCAAGATTGCCATCACGACAGTGACTCGAGAGAACACAGCCTTAGCTGACATTCCAAATGTAGAGCAGAGCACCAACTAGAAACAAAACTTTGAATGCGTGTTCTGGGGAGACCAGGACTCGAACACCACCACACCGTCCACAGGGGACGCGATCACTTGACAAGGGACATAATCACTTGTTATGGGCGAGTAACTCGGTTCCTAGACTGCACCGAGTGATAGCGATAGCTACAGCACTTCCTCCATCAAGACACAAACCTCTACTCAACGGAAACACGCGACAGGAAGTCCATGGAAAGTCGTCAATAATCAGACCAATAAAGGTAGCAAGTAATTATATGCTAAACTGAATTATTTTCAAACGACCACTACTAGAGAGTAGGAGGAATTAGTAATATCATTTTGTAAGCTTTCACAGAAATAATACGTTTAACGTGTAGTCAAAGACTCACACTTGAAGACGTCAAATACAAGTCGAGTAATACCAAAAGTGCACGTGAAAATGAACTGATTTATTTAATTACGTTTGATCTGGTCTCTAGTTACCTTCAAGCCGACATGTAAGCTCAGTCTATGTTCTTTTCTTAATGAGGAAATTGTTCTTTACACATAATTGACAAAGATTATAAGCAAAACAGTTGCGACGCTCCCGGGTAAAACAAAGAAAGGGGTGGGGGGCGTTGTTTGAATAAGTAGAGAATGAAAGGAAAACAAGACTAGAAAGACAGGAGGCGGCACCCGCTGGATCCACCCATGGAGAAAGACTATATTTCAGCCATGATCTTGTTTTGATTGCTAGAAATAATATCGCGACAAAATAATACAATTAAAGTCAGGAATGTTTTTGTTTTTAACTGCATAGAGCTAGAATACAATCACTATTCAAGCCATGGTCTTGTTTTGATTGATTAAAGAGATATTACAATGTAATACAACAGTCCCAGATCTGTAATAACAGGAAACATTGTGGATTTAAACTCCAATCTAAAATATTTGCATATTTACATACAATGTGCATTCGAGACATTTATAAGCGAACATCGATAATGAAACTTCTGTCTGAAGAAAGATTTCAAAGAATCATTTGGTGTTAATGGGTTTTCCACTTGAAAACAAACTGAACAAACTGTTATCGATAATACAATTTCCGCACCTTCTGGCAATACAATTAGATATAATATATTATATTAGTCGACCGGCGGCGTAGTACACGCCGCTATTTTGCAGGGCCGGCCTTAGGTGACCGCAGTGGGCTCCGCACTTATGCGACCGCAGTGGGCCATGCACTTTCATAGGACCCGTGCTAATTCTAGGTGCATAAATTATTAAATTAAACCATTGTATAGATTATAACAGATTTCCCGCGGCCTCCAGTCAATTTACCAGGAGCTCCTGAAAATCTCATGAAATTGCAAAATATACGAAAAAGTCCTGGAAATATCCGGAAATTATTAAAATCTTAGAAAACTCCTGAAATATATAGAAAAAAAAACAACATTTTGGGGTGTCATTCAGTAAAGAAAATGCCAATCCTATGCGCGATAAAAAAAACGGCATTATCCCGTAACTTTGGAATCTGGTGAAAGAAGCTTCTCGCGCCTCAAACTAATAAAGAATTACTTTAGTTCAACAATTCTCGTAGATAAATTGAAACATTTGCTAATTCTTGCTATTGAGCGTGATCTATGTAGGAAATAGAATTTTTATGATATACTGTATGACTACGCTACACGCAAGGCTCGTAAAGTTCGTGGGATAACTCTATCCGCAGTAATAAAAGAGTGATCTTTCCTTTACTTCTTCTTCTCGTCAAAACTCTTGAGCGAAGAAAAGAATTATACAGATAGGTAGGTAAGGAGAGTGAGTACAAAGAATCATTTGGCGTTAATTTCTTTTCCACTTGTAAAAAAAAAAGTTGAAGAACCTATTCTCGAAAATTAAGATTTGTTAAATCTTTGGGCCTAAAAAAATTGATTGTAATTCAGAGGAGCGATTTCGAAGTATCCTATAGAGTCGTAGATGACAAACTATGATGACATCAGATTCTCAATAGTTTTTCTAGTTATAGGTAATTTAAACGTGACAGACAGTCGGACAGACTGACAGACCACACACAACTAGAAGCGACTTTTTTACTTAAGGGAAATGATTAAAAAACAACAGCAAAACTGATGAAATAAGATTCTCAGAAGGACACGGACTGTACGAACAACAGTGAATAACAACTCGAATCTAAAACTAAACGCTGTTTATAATAACGGGCTTTTCTTCACACGGGGGTCGCTAACAATCAAATAGTACCGTTAATACTAAAGAAAAATGGAAGCTTTGTCTACTTTTCAACTGCCTCCCGCGATAACTAAAATATCCTATAGCTGGAAGTTAATCATCTCTTTTGAGAACATTGCACTGCGATAGAAAACGGTCGTGACGTACGAGGCTGGTCATTGCAATAGATTGGCAAGGATCTGATCAGTCGTCACCCAGTCGCGCTCCATTCACACCAGCAGAAATAATGAGAGGAACCTTTTTTTTTTTCAACTTCTGACACAATAAACATTTCTTCACCACTTCTAAACACGCACACACACATACAAGCACGCACACACACACACACACAGACCAAGAAAACAAGCTCATGGCACGAGAGAGGCTTGTACACTTAAAACCAACTCTAGTCCACTCAGTGCATTAGTCACTAGGTCTGTTTCCTGCATACACAATATGTTTTCTGTATGACACCAAACCTGGTCATCTCTGCATGACATTCAATTAGGATCAGTGCACACCGGCTACGCCCGTTGATTCCCAGCCGCTTGATACTGTTTAGTATTGGGAAGGCCCTTGTCTTTTTTAAAACTAATAAACGGGCCCTATTTTAACGATCAACCGTACAGACGTTTTTAGCCAAGTGAATTAGTGTCTGTGAAACAATGACATTCCACGGCTCGTTCTCTCTTTCCTTCTCTCTCTCTATGGAAGCCAATGTCGTTGCTTTTTTTAACCTGCACATCGTAATCCGACACAGACTTCTGACATGATTTGGAAAGATCCGCTTCATAATGCACCCCCAACACAAACACGCACTCACATTTAGGGCCCGTTAATTCTGGTGTCAATTCAATTTATATTATATTCGAACCTGGGACCCCCCACCCCTCTTTTATTTTTTTGGGGTTAGAGTTACTTTTATTTCTTTTTGCAACCTTTAATCTAAAAGCAAACAATGTACGGTATTAGACACCGCATTCATTTATTTATATCATTTGTTAACAGGCCTAGAGAAATTTAAATTTAGAGGCGAAGAAAAACAAAAAGGGGGGGGGGGGGGAGAACAAGTA
Source organism: Biomphalaria glabrata (assembly GCF_947242115.1). Classification (NCBI taxonomy): domain Eukaryota; kingdom Metazoa; phylum Mollusca; class Gastropoda; family Planorbidae; genus Biomphalaria; species Biomphalaria glabrata. Next base: position 18,667,056 of record NC_074716.1, read on the forward strand.
GTATTCATCCGTCACTAAATAGCAGGGCCGGACTTAACCATTGTGACCAAGAAGTCATGGAATGAGAACAAGTAATCTACTCTGTATTCACCCGTCACTAAATAGCAGGGCCGGGCTTAACCATTGTGACCAAGAAGTCATGGAATGAGAACAAGTAATCTACTCTGTATTCACCCGTCACTAAATAGCAGGGCCGGGCTTAACCATTGTGACCAAGAAGTCATGGAATGAGAACAAGTAATCTACTCTGTATTCACCCGTCACTAAATAGCAGGGCCGGACTTAACCATTGTGACCAAGAAGTCATGGAATGAGAACAAGTAATCTACTCTGTATTCACCCGTCACTAAATAGCAGGGCCGGGCTTAACCATTGTGGGCCCAAAGCGAAACGGATTTCGCGGGGCCCAGTTTGGGTAGTGATACGGATAATAAGTGAAAATTAAGAGTTTGTTTAGAAAATATATTCGTCTTTGCATTTTATTAATTCTTTACTACGCACAGAATTATTAAACGAGCCTTGCGTGTAGCGAAGTTATACACAAGAATTCTGTTATTCTGTTTCCTACATAGATCACGCTCTATAGCAAGAATTACCAAATGTTAGCAAGAATTACCAAATGTTTCAATCTATCTAGGAGAATTGTTGACCTCAAGTAATTCTTCATTAGTTTGAGGCGCGAGAAGCTTCTTTCACTAGATTCCACAATTACGGGTATTGCATAATGCTGTTTTTTTTATCGCGCGTAGGATTGGCGTTTTCCATATTGAATGAAACCCCAAAATGACAATTTTTGTCTATTTATTTCAGAAAATTTGTACGAGTTTTCAAAAGATTTTAATAATTTTCGGATATTTCCAGGACTTTTGCAATTTCAGGAGATTTCCAGGGGCTCCTGGTAAATCGACAGGAGGCCGCGGGAAATCTGTTATAATAAGTTATAAAATGGTTTAATTTAATAATTTATACACCTAGAATTAGCGCGGGTCCTATGAAAGTGCGGGGCCCACTGCGGTCGAATAAGCTGCAGTGGCCTAAGGCCGGCCCTGCAAAATAGCGGCGTATGCTACACCGCCGGTCGACTAGTAGATCTAGATTTATCTTTTTGTTTTTCAATATTTGCGGTGGTCAGGTTGCGAATCTGTCAGATCCGGTTCTTTGAGAGCGACTGCGAGGTGAAACATGTATACGAAATTTCACGCGATTCCATAGGACAATTTAAGAGATTTCTTGAGATATACATTCAAAAAAATTACAATTGATTTCATCCCACATTTGCTTGTTGACAAAATAAAAAAAAAGCTAATATATGAGTTTTCATTTCGGCTGCTTCACAATTGAATCTGAACTACAAACTCTTTAATTGTTTCATTAAAAAAGGTTAAGCGTGTTTTGAAACCATTGACATGTGATCTGATTGTGTGTGTGTGTGGCTGCATCAATTCAACGCCCTTGTACACTTTGAAGCAGCCAATAAATAGAAGACGTGATTTTCCAAAGAGTTCAGCAAACGTAAACAGCGACACGCCGCCCACGCAGAAGCCATTTTCCTCCTTCTGAATGACAGTCAATTGATACTGTATGATCCAATGGCGAGGAGGTGTCAGCTCTGAGGTGAAAACATAAACGCACTCACACACACACACACATGCAGGCTATTCCTTCCCCTAACACACACACATCTCCCCCCCCTTCCTCACCACGTTGATCTCAGGAACAAAACAAGACTCAGCGGTTCTCAGCAGGCGAGCCACAACACCCACCTTCACGACATTAGGACATAGGTCAGTGTCACTAGCCAAAGTAAACAAGCGCGGGCGGCGTGGCCTCGGAGTTCTCTAGCAGCTTTGGTAGGGCTATATGACACCATCCGGCAATTTGCTTAGTTCTGCCACAACTGCTAAAAATAGAACAGGAAGTTCCGGATTACTAAATATAGCAGTCAAGACCTAACTCTGGATTCTCTCATCTGAAAAGGTTAATTTTACTTCAATATCTACCTGTGCCTGTGGTAATATTAGTTCATATTTTTTTTTAATTGTGATATTATCTATTTAAAGTTAATGAACTGAGTTTCGTGACTGAAAGTGTTCTAATTATTGCTTTTATACCTCAGAGCAGTAGGGAGGGATAGGACTTCACTAGACCACAGTGCGTTATTAATGTTTTCTATCCAGTAGGACTGTGTGGTGTTAGACGTAGTGCACAAAGACATTGGTGATGATAGACTACAGGTCTGCCAGGAAAACAAAACTTTCCCTCCCCCCCCCCAGATATTAATTAAACATGTCATTGCTTTTATTTGCTTTTACCAATTATTCTATACAGTCATCTACATTATAGGTCAGTGCGTCTGGGGATGACATCACCCGGAAGTATAAATGCGTTGTTTTAAATCACAAAGGAAGTGACAGGATATCAGACCGAGTCAGAAGTCAAACCTAATGTAAACTCATCGTGATGGTCTAAGCTTCTTCAGTAACTGTCACTGTGCATTTTTCTACCACTGAAATATCCGCATACTTCCCAGCGGTAAAGCGTTTAGCAGTTACTTTGTCCTAACTATAAAGTAAGAAACCTCGAGATTGTCTTTCTAGAACATTCCACAATTTCAGTGTTTTTATTGAAAGCCAATTGATAAGCTGCATGACAACCAACGTACATTTCTCAAGGCAAGTTCAATGTTTAATATGCACATTTTTTTTTAATTCTCTAATTGATCCATTCTATTAGATATTATTTGATTTCAGGCTTCAAACAGAAAGAAAGGGGAGACAAATAGCATTGTTTCTGAGAGCCATTAGATGATTACACATTCTTCCCGCCCATCTTTATTCGTACGTCTTCCGGTAGAAGGTCAGCAGACGTCAAGGCAGACTCAAAATCAAAGGAACAGAAAAAAAAAGACAATAAATGATTCCAGAAAATATAATTTAAAAAAAAAGTTGAAATTTCATTTCCTGAAACCAAATGAGATGAAAACAGGAGGAAAGATGGAGGTTATTCACAATCAGAAAACAAAACAAAACAAAGAACACACACACACACATAGAGCTTTTGAGAAGAAAAGAAAACACAGTAGTTTCTGGTGCGCAACAATACATCCGTCACGTAGAGATCTGCACGCATCTACTAGATTATGCAGATTATGAGTTACTATTTTTTCAACATGATCTCATCGCCTAATATTGTCACATGAATATGCTAGATCGGATTATTGCTAATTATTTTGTCTTAATTCTTTGAAACATTTGATTTAAAAACACGGAGCGACAAAGATATTTCAGCTTTGGTTCACGGGTTAGAACCCAACCCCACTCTCTGACCAGCACTACACTAGTACAGTGTTGAGACTAGGCTACTACTAGTGACCAGTGGAGTCACATCCACATTCATTTGCCCTAATTGTAGACTCAACAAGGGAAACATAAATGTAGTCATGAAAAGTAATTGAAAAGAAAAAAAAAGATAAATGAAGCCTACCATATGAACATTGTCAGTGCATTTCCATGCAGGTAAAGATCAACCAGACTGCATGCAATAGACCCAATATTCCCGTGCCTCGAGTGTAATGGCTTTTCATAGGACTTGAGTTGATCAGAAATGAGATTGTGTCCAAACACATTGAAGGAGATTAATATTATGGAATGTAGAATTATATAGCTCTAGAATAGTATACAATATGTCCATACATTAATGGACATTTTGAAACTTTTTTTTTTTTTTTTTAAAACCGAAAAATACATTCTGTATAAAACATAAAATGAAACCAAGACAAAGTTACAAGATAGTCCCAGAGACTTGGACCTCGAAGTGATTCAATCAGGCAGACGAAGGTATTATAACTTTTTTTTAGGATGAATATCAAGCTATGAACTACAAACTATCAACAACCACAACTCTCCGTTCATATAAAAACTATCAACAAGCACAACCCTATCTCCCTCCATACAAACTATCAACAAGCACAACTCTCCCTCCATACAAACTACCAACAAGCACAACTCTATCTCCCTCCCTACAAACTATCAACAAGCACAACTCTATCTCCCTCCCTACAAACTATCAAGAAGCACAACTCTATCTCCCTCCCTACAAACTATCAACAACCACAACTCTATCTCCCTCCCTACAAACTATCAACAACTAAAACTCTATCTCCCTCCCTACAAACTATCAACAACCACAACTCTATCTCCCTCCCTACAAACTATCAACAACCACAACTCTATCTCCCTCCCTACAAACTATCATCAAGCACAACTCTATCTCCCTCCCTACAAACTATCAACAACCACAACTCTATCTCCCTCCCTACAAACTATCAACAACCACAACTCTATCTCCCTCCCTACAAACTATCAACAACTAAAACTCTATCTCCCTCCCTACAAACTATCAACAACCACAACTCTATCTCCCTCCCTACAAACTATCAACAACTACAACTCTATCTCCCTCCCTACAAACTATCAACAACCACAACTCTATCTCCCTCCCTACAAACTATCAACAACTACAACTCTATCTCCCTCCCTACAAACTATCAACAACTACAACTCTATCTCCCTCCCTACAAACTATCAACAACTACAACTCTATCTCCCTCCCTACAAACTATCAACAAAAACAAATCTCCCTCCCTATAAACTATCATCAAGCACAACTCTATCTCCCTCCCTACAAACTATCAACAACTACAACTCTATCTCCCTCCCTACAAACTATCAACAACTACAACTCTATCTCCCTCCCTACAAACTATCAACAACTACAACTCTATCTCCCTCCCTACAAACTATCAACAAACACAACTCTCCCTCCCTACAAACTATCATCAAGCACAACTCTATCTCCCTCCCTACAAACTATCAACAACTACAACTCTATCTCCCTCCCTACAAACTATCAACAAAAACAAATCTCCCTCCCTATAAACTATCATCAAGCACAACTCTATCTCCCTCCCTACAAACTATCAACAACTACAACTCTATCTCCCTCCCTACAAACTATCAACAACTACAACTCTCCTCCAAACAAAAAGAAGAGACTTGTGCGTGTCGAAAGTGTTGCCGATATTATTGCATTATTAGGCCTGACTGACGACATAATACCATATAAATTAATGTTATTACTATTATTAAATTATTAATATTCAAATGTATTCAATGAACTGATTGTTAAGATAATACGGTTTAGTGTGAGCCTGGACAAACTGATGTTATTGAATAATATAATCATCGAATTGATGGGCCAATCTCCCCATCATGGCCTCAAGGAAGCAGCCTTTCTCTTCGGTGGAATGACTAGAGTTGTATATTATATATTGTAAATAGGATCCACTTTGATAATTCTGAAACATAGCTCATTAAATGTTGTTTTAAACTATATTTGACTTATATACATACTAAATGCAATCACAACTTTTCTTTTTTAAAACAGAAGTAATTTTTTTTTATTTTAGTCTCTTTTATAACACGAAATATTTAGTTTAGTAATAACAATAGTTTTAATAACATTTCAGCTAAGAACAAAACCGTTTAAATAAATGTTTGTAAAATAATATGACCTCTCTTATTAATATAGTTTCCCCTGAATTTTTATGAAAAAAAAATCTGCTTGCATATTTTTTTTTTTAAACGGTTCGCTTTCAGAAAACAAAAAAAAAAAAAGTAACCGTTGTAAAAGATCTTTGTAATATCTAAAATATGAAATAGGATTTTCAATATCGTTTCTAGTTTTTACGATCGAAATGGGACGGACGGACTGACGGACGGACAACACAAAACTAATAGCGGCTATTCCCATTTTGCTAAAAATATGGACCATATAGTTTTAAGCTAAGGATTGCTATTGAATAGAGGGTTCTACGTCTAGTGGAGAGGATGTACAAGCCCATGAAGAGAAAAATGAAACAATACATCCCACACACACACAACCTGAAGAGGGGAAAAAAAGTTCGACTATTTATTGGAATCAAAGAAAATCTCTTCATTGTGAGGGTAACAGCGTAATAGAATAGCTTCATTATACGCCCCCCTCTTTCTCCCTGTTCCTTGTTTTCCTCCTTTACCCCCCAGCTAGAGGTCAGCTCTGAGATAATTCAAGTGAAGCCCGTACAGGAAACGTGGGCTCAACAGACTTAGGGAGTCAGCTAACAGGGGCGCTAAAACAGAGTTTCATTGGGAGGGAAGAGAGAGGATTGTGGAGATGATGTGGTGTAAGGGGGTAGCATGATGGGTCAGGAGGACGCGTTGAAAAGATGATTGTGTGTGTGTGTGTGTGTGTGTGTGTGTGTGTGTAAGGGGCCAAATTGATGATTCCCAAGAAGTAGAGAAATAAGTGAAAAAATATGGTGAGGGTAAGAGAGACACAAGAGAAGAGATGGAGAAGTACAGCAGAGATGTAGCTTTAGAAGTACAGCAGAGATGTAGCTTTAGAAGTACAGCAAAGATGTAGCTTTAGAAGTATAGCAGAGATGTAGCTTTAGAAGTATAGCAGAGATGTAGCTTTAGAAGTACAGCAGAGATATAGCTTTAGAAGTACAGCAGAGATGTAGCTTTAGAAGTACAGCAGAGATGGAGCTTTAGAAGTATAGCAGAGATGTAGCTTTAGAAGTATAGCAGAGATGTAGCTTTAGAAGTACAACAGAGATGGAGCTTTAGAAGTATAGCAGAGATGTAGCTTTAGAAGTATAGCAGAGATGGAGCTTTAGAAGTACAGCAGAGATGTAGCTTTAGAAGTATAGCAGAGATGTAGCTTTAGAAGTATAGCAGAGATGTAGCTTTAGAAGTATAGCAGAGATGTAGCTTTAGAAGTATAGCAGAGATGTAGCTTTAGAAGTATAGCAGCGATGGAGCTTTAGAAGTTTAGCAGAGATATAGCTTTAGAAGTACAGCAGAGATGTAGCTTTAGAAGTATAGCAGCGATGGAGCTTTAGAAGTTTAGCAGAGATGTAGCTTTAGAAGTACAGCAGAGATGTAGCTTTAGAAGTTTAGCAGAGATATAGCTTTAGAAGTATAGCAGAGATGTAGCTTTAGAAGTTTAGCAGAGATGGAGCTTTAGAAGTACAGCAGAGATGTAGCTTTAGAAGTTTAGCAGAGATATAGCTTTAGAAGTATAGCAGAGATGTAGCTTTAGAAGTATAGCAGGGATGGAGCTTTAGAAGTACAGCAGAGATGTAGCTTTAGAAGTACAGCAGAGATGGAGCTTTAGAAGTACAGCAGACATGTAGCTTTAGAAGTATAGCAGGGATGGAGCTTTAGAAGTATAGCAGAGATGTAGCTTTAGAAGTATAGCAGGGATGGAGCTTTAGAAGTACAGCAGAGATGTAGCTATAGAAGTTTAGCAGAGATGTAGCTTTAGAAGTACAGCAGAGATGTAGCTTTAGAAGTTTAGCAGAGATATAGCTTTAGAAGTATAGCAGAGATGTAGCTTTAGAAGTTTAGCAGAGATGGAGCTTTAGAAGTACAGCAGAGATGTAGCTTTAGAAGTTTAGCAGAGATATAGCTTTAGAAGTATAGCAGAGATGTAGCTTTAGAAGTATAGCAGGGATGGAGCTTTAGAAGTACAGCAGAGATGTAGCTTTAGAAGTACAGCAGAGATGGAGCTTTAGAAGTACAGCAGACATGTAGCTTTAGACGTATAGCAGGGATGGAGCTTTAGAAGTATAGCAGAGATGTAGCTTTAGAAGTATAGCAGGGATGGAGCTTTAGAAGTACAGCAGAGATATAGCTTTAGAAGTATAGCAGCGATGGAGCTTTAGAAGTACAGCAGACATGTAGCTTTAGAAGTATAGCAGGGATGGAGCTTTAGAAGTTTAGCAGAGATGTAGCTTTAGAAGTACAGCAGAGATATAGCTTTAGACGTATAGCAGGGATGGAGCTTTAGAAGTATAGCAGAGATGTAGCTTTAGAAGTATAGCAGGGATGGAGCTTTAGAAGTACAGCAGACATGTAGCTTTAGACGTATAGCAGGGATGGAGCTTTAGAAGTATAGCAGAGATGTAGCTTTAGAAGTATAGCAGGGATGGAGCTTTAGAAGTACAGCAGAGATATAGCTTTAGAAGTATAGCAGCGATGGAGCTTTAGAAGTACAGCAGAGATGGAGCTTTAGAAGTACAGCAGACATGTAGCTTTAGAAGTATAGCAGCGATGGAGCTTTAGAAGTTTAGCAGAGATGTAGCTTTAGAAGTACAGCAGAGATGTAGCTTTAGAAGTATAGCAGCGATGGAGCTTTAGAAGTATAGCAGCGATGGAGCTTTAGAAGTACAGCAGAGATTTAGCTTAAGAAAGAAAGAAGTGCAGAACGAAAGAGCTTTAGTTCAATAGAATAAAGGAGAGAAGGGAAGAGAGAGAGAAAGCTTTAGAGGGTGACATTTATTAAAGGGATGCAGAGAAAAGAGAACTTTTGAGGAAGATGAGAGTTGAACCTGTGCTGGCGGGAGGTGTGATAGGGGCAGAGAGGAAGAAAGTTTGAGAGATTCAAACAGACAAAACAACCACGGCATGGGAGTACAAGTAGAGGGAGACAAGAATTGAACAAGAAAAAAAAGTAAAGAGAGAGAGGGGGATAAAGAGAGAATAAGAACGAGAGAGAATAAGAACGAGAGAGAGAGAGAGAGAGAGAGTGAGAGAGAGGCGGAAAGAGTCCGACAGAACGAATGGTAGCACAAATTCAAGATGAACAAGGAACAAAGGTCGACCTGACCTCAGATGTTGACCAAAGAGTTCCAGGTACTTCCAAGGCAATAATGGAAGAAAAAACAAAACCAGCTACTGGCAGGAAAATGTGGGCGTGGTGTTCTGGAGCGGGCAGTACAAGATCACAACCCAATACTATTTCTTGAGAGATGAAATATCTAGATCTATGATGAGAATTCTTTTAACCTAACGTCTGTTATTAACCTACAGCTTTTGGAACAGTAACTAAGTAGCTCCTGAGATATTGCCTTTCAGTGGACCAATGTCTAAGAGTCCCGAATCAACTCAACAGTTTACACAATGGAAATGCCCTGAGTGCACAGAATATTTCGGGCACAATGTAGTTTCCATTTATGTGACCTGGAGATGCAGGATCGTACATTCAATTTACGAGGGCCAAAGTGACCATTTGGGCTATCCAGATAATGTTATCCTAATGACTTCGATCGAGTTGCATGTCAGACAGACAACGTGAACATCGACAGAGATCATTTTGATTATGAACTTTGACTAGTCATTGTGTGTCTGTCTTCTACAAGAATGTAAGTTCACCTAGGAAAAAAAAAGATGTTTTCAGCGTAGAATGAGATCAGGTCTTAGCATGAAATTTGATATACATGAACATGAAGCGTGATATGATGTAAACCTATCTAGAGTTGATTGCATTTCCATTATTTATCCAAAATCTACAGCTTAGCCATGTGTCGCACATATGTGCATGTCGGTGAAATGAATAACATCATTTGCTAAAATGGGATTGGGTCAAATAGTCAAAGGTATAGAGGTTAAATCTGATGACCCAATTTGTTTGTCAAAACTCTTGCTTATGGTAAAGCAATGTTAAGATTCCCATTTCAGAAATAAAACACGTTAATCCTTCAAGTAGAAGTCATTAACATAAAATTAGATTCATTTTAATAACAGATAAATATTAATACAAAACTAAACATGAAGCTTGAAACTTATCGACTGATCCCGCTTAACGTCCTCCCTTACACAACGGTAGATATAAACCATGTCTAAAATGAGCTTCTCCAATACACAAGAAAGAAGAGAAATCTTCTACTGAAAAGATCCATGCCAATGTCTAATTCCATTGGCAATGTTTTGTGTTGGGTTCCAGTGGAAAATGGTCTTTGTTTCTCGAAATGTCAACTTCTGGTGGATGGTGAAACAAAACAAAAACAACCTTGACATTTAGTATTTGTGACACAGTTTTGCTTGAGAAGTTGTCCTCTGACACTATGTGAGATTTCTGAGATGTTAAAACTTCTGGCACACATTCAGCAATGTTCTTGATGGACACTGTTAAGTAGACCACCAGAGATACAGTTTCCATGTAAGGGATTCCCAACATGATAGGACTAGACAAAAGCTGCTACTATTACAATTGATAATAGCAATACTGCACTAGTAATGGTTTATTCTCTTTTTTAAATACGACAAAAAGTGCAGGAATGAGGGCAAAACCAGAAATATCCTCGGGTTTTCCCGATAAATAACAGCTGTTGGCTATGTACGCGAACTTTTTTTTGTCTGTAATTAGTTTTGAACCCCATTGATCGGGAAGGTCTATTTGCGACATTGGTCTCGCGGGAATTTTTTTTTAGCCATGTACAAGAAGTGTTGAGTCGGCGAAATACATGGAATGTATCGTCTTTTTAGAGAGAGAGAGAGAGAGAGAGAGAGAGAGAGAGAGATTGAGGGGGGGGGGGATAGGCGCAGTAAAGGAGGAAGTGATGGAAAAAAACTAAAAAAAAAAAAAAAAAAAAGGCTGGCGCTTGAGAGAGAAAAATTTGAGACAGGAAGCCCTCATAAGACAGAAATCAATTGACGTCTGCTCAAGGAATACAGACACATCCATGGCTGCCAGGACGGCAGAAGAAAAAAAAAAGTCCCATACGACAAGGTCGACAACCGATGTCCTTCATTCAGTTTGACAGCTCCAGGTTTTCGTTTCCCGAATGCCACATCATTATATTTGTTTGAAACAATCCGGTTCATGGCTTGATGCAGATGTCAATCCTTTTTATTTTCTCCATTGGTTGGGACCAAATCCAAGAGGCTGCGCGTATTCTATACAGTAATGTTTTACACTATGACCAATGGACTGATGATAGAACGGGTAAGCAGTTACCGAAACTTCTAGAGAGATAGCCAACGGATCGACTAGCCCAGCAGAAAGTCTTTATAGATGCTTGAGAATTTGGAATTGGATCTTATACACTGAGGTCTCCACAGATGTGTTTTCTCTGTGTAATCCATCTATTATTGACTAGACCATTCCATACCCTACACACAGAAGAACAGGAAATAAACAAGAGCTAAAAATAACTGAAGGTAATTAGAAACCCCGGCTTGAAAGAATAATCACAATGATTTCAACTGATTGCTAATCAAAGTTAAAAGACGTAATAATAGCCAATTAGTTTTGTCAAGTTTCTGTAAGCCTCGTTTTCAATTAGCCAGCAGCTCTAATTGGATGACAATAACAACATGAAGATGACGTTGTTGGGATGTAGAAACGCTTAATTGCATGCAGCATAATTAGCTTCATGAAAAGCTGGCAGTAGGCCTACTTCCATTTTAAAGATAATTTTTTTTTTTACAATACCTCTATTCAAGTCAGAACGTCATGGAACCTTGACGCTGATCTCAAAAACTTTTGACCCTAGCCTTCTATGTCTAGATTTCAAGGCCTATCATAGGACTATTACAGAATGTAGTAGATCTCTACCTTCTCCGGAGAGGAGGGGAATGGGTGGTGGGCTACAAAATGTTCCCTGGTTTTAAAACATTCATTAGTTATTCAGAGAAAAACAAATTTCAAACCAGTGGTACATGGCGTAGTCAGTCGTAATGTATCTTTTTTACATTGAATTTTAAGTTACATAAAGGAGGTAATTAATAATTAGCAAGTCTTTCTTGTTTTCATTCAAATCTGGCACTTTACGATCAAGTCCTTGTACTTTGTATTTTATTTTAACAAAAAGAACAAAAAAGTCCTTGTTCTTTGTAAAGAATCTGACCTATATAAATATATGGATGGATGCTTGGTCGTGCGGTATACGCCCTGGACTGTCGTTCGATGTAAAACATTTTACAAAACAGCATTTTTAATATCAAAGATATGTCAACATATTTCTTTCAAATCTGTTTTTTTAAATCAATATTGTAAAATAAAATTAGTATTCAGTATTAAATCATATATGTCAATGTGTTTATTAATGTTTAAAAACTAGTTCCAGTCAAATAGAGATCAATTGACCAAATACCAGTAGCGAGCGGGGCTCCACTCAGGTCTCGATATAGATCTAGGGAGATTGGGCCCATATCCATGAGCCCGGCGCTCCATGGACTCTTCTAGTTGGGCCACGTTTCTAATCAAAGTGTACAATTTGTGAACTCATTCTGCAGCCTGTTTCATTAGAATCTAGCAGTCCATAAAGACTTCCAAACTTTCCTAAACTTGTACGTGTTCTATGAGACTGCAGTATTATGTTCACAGAGCTTCATCAATTCAATAGTATTATAATCTACCTTAGAACATAATCTGCTTAATCCAATGCCACATGCATGAGAACCACTGGGCCAGTAGAGTTTTTGTGTGTTGCTATAAATAGCCTGTCTGTTCAGAATTAGCATCATATTTTTTTTACGATCTTTATAGTTGAAAAAAAAAAGGGAAACATTTTTTTCTTATGGAAAGGGGGAGGGACGCCGTGGAAAATAAAAGCCAGTATCCTGTTTATACAGAAACGTTTTTGTGCCGAATTAGATCGATTCTACCCGAGGACATCTCTGGCACCAATGACAATGATGAAACCTCTCATCCACGCTATAGACTTTGAACAGAGAGCACTACAGAGAATAAGTTAGAGAATACACATACACACGTACACAAAAAACAAAGTGTGTGGGGGGGGGGGGGAGAGAGATATTGATAGAGAGGGTTCAGGAGGAGAGCTGATAGATGTACTTCGAGACCAAAGGATAATGACGAGTACGTGGTCTATAACAAAGACCCAAACAAGAAGCTTGGATTAACATGACAGTCGACACCCATGTGGGAATTACAAAGAAAACTAGACATCTATGTGGAAGACGAATTGAATCATTACAGAGAGACTAGAGTGAAATCCTTTCCAATCAGAGAAGTGTGTACCTCAGCCCCTTCACTCAAAGTAGAAACAAGTGTTCTGTCGTAGTATCCTTGTCTTGTCCTTACATAACAATGTCATGGTAAAGAATGGGATGGAAACACCATTTGACCGGTTAAAGTGAAACTTGTTTTGTGTACAGACACAGTTTCTCTTTGTGTTTCTCTCTTTCCGCTCTCAAACATTGTTAGGGTAACGAGGCTTGCCACAAGTCTATGCTCGCCACTAGGACTGATCCAACACGTCTAGTATACAGCTAGACTACAAAACAGTTTGTTTAGTGCCTAGGCTAGAGAGTACAGTAGTTCACTGACTGCCTGGTTCTAAACTGTTCAACTCACGCTTTGGTAAGAGTCACAAGTGGAGTGGAAAGAAAAAACTATTGGCGGCCATTTTTATTTTCTATTCATTTCGATCTATATATTTACATTAGACAGTTTGATGTATGGCCAGTTAGCTAAGTTGGTTACAGCATCGTGGATAGCAACGCGAATGTCGTGGGTTCGATTCCCATACTGGCAAAATTTGTTCTTTATTTTCCAAAGCCACATAAAATATGAATATTCCGTTGACTGTATTATTTGAAGATAAGGAAAAGAATTGCTATTATTTGTTTTCTTCCTCTATTCCGACCAAGTTCTGTTATGACCTTGTATCTGTGGCTTGTTTGCCAATGCACGTATTGACGCAGTCAACGTCAAGGAGCTGACTTGGGTAATTACAACAATTACTGTCCCCGATAGATGGCGACAGCAGTCACTCACGTTTCTCTTGTTAACAAACACATTCAGACTCAGGTCACGTGCAACACTTGGGGTGAAGGTTGATGTCAGATGGTGGCGATGTACGAGACTACTGGCGATTAGAAAAAAAAGGGAAGGGGGGGGGCTGATATCGAAATAATTCCCACTGAACACTCAATGGATATTAAAACCCTTTCCAAGCTGTTATTGCTAAGTGACTTTTCTCCCCCCAATTGTGAGTACATTGCGAAATTCAATAATTCTCTCCACTTGTGCGAATGTGGGGGCAGAAGGTCATCTGAATGCCTGACACCAGTAGGCGAGGACTTTCACAATGAGGCTGGGACAGACCAACGTGGTGAAGAGAAATCTAAAAGTGAGAGGGATGGGGGCAACTCTATAGTAGGTTCTATAGCCTTATTTGGACTGAACTGTTTAGAGTCAAAGTCTACAAACAACGCGCAGAGAACACAAGAACAAAACGAGCAGAGTACACGCACACAAGAAAGCCCCCACAGTAAGCACGCAAAACAAATTGTTGGACAGTCAAACACTGCGTATAATACATAATAGACAAAACTAACTAGGACAGTTCAAACTCTAGGATACAAATTCTTTTCGTATTTTTACAATTTCGTCCAATTTAGTTTGTAAAGTAACCCTCCATTCAGACAACTTCTTGAGTGTATAAACAATACATGCAGCAATCAAAGAATTAAACAATTAGTGCTCATTCATTCATTTTAACATGCAGTATTGAGACATATGCAACAGATTTTGAGGTTGTTTCTTTTTTAAATATTTTTCTTTTTTTCTGGACAAGACGAAAAAAAAACAACAGTTACTGATACAAATTAAAAAATCCGATGAATCGGTTGGGGGGGGGGGTGGATAATAAACAGTGATACTCAAGGAAACTTTCAGATTCAAACAGTGATACTCAAGGAAACTTTCAGATTCAAACAGTGATACTCAAGGAAACTTTCAGATTCAAACAGTGATACTCAAGGAAACTTTCAGATTCAAATCACCATTAAAGAAAACACAAATAGAGGAACAATATTATTTCACATATCAATGATTAGAACTGTGGGGGGCCAGGCTAAGCGAGAACATGCTATGGTATTCCTAAAACAAGCAAAATATACAAAATACTTTTTAAAAAAGCTTATCAAATGGGAAGAGCTCCACAATTACAACTATATATCTCAATAATGTAGAACATTTTCCTTTTTCAATATCAAACTAAATAAATAATTACCAATGATTTATTGACTGGAGGCGCGGTGTCTGAGTGGTAAAAGGGTTGACTTTCAAACAGGGTTCCTGGGGTCAAATCTCTGTGAAGACTGGGATTTTAAATCTTTGGATTTTTAGGGCGCCTTTGAGTCCACCCAGCTCTTATGCGTACCTGACATTAGTTGGGGAAAAGTAAAGGCGGTAGGCTGTTGTGCTTGCGACGTGTCACACTCGTTAACCGTGGGTCACATAGATCGCAAGGTCTGAAACTGGAATTTAAAACTTTTTGTAATTGACTAATTAGAAATTGATTTGTAATTGTGGAAACTTAAACTTGATCTGAGAATGTCTGTGGGAGAAATAACGTGTACAATCATCTAAGGAGACAAACCTCACATATTTAGATTGAAGGATTTATTTCCCTTGTTGGAATCAAACAAAATAATTAATAGCAATATTGAACTTTTTTTTTCCGCTGGCTCATGTTTTGTTAGGTACAATAAATAATTGTGGAAAGTTTCAACTTGATCCGAAAATGGGTGTGGTAGAAATAACGTGTTTACACTGTGTCAAAGACAGACAGAGGGTGAGTTGATAGAAGCTCTGTACAAACATGTGATGCATATCTTCATGATCTTAGATCACATTTTACATTCATAACAAGATTTGTGTCTTTTCTTTGAATAAATAGAGCCTAATGTATTGATGTCTTTAAAATGTATAGATCTCATTAAGTCAACATACAAAAAAAAGGTTCAAATAACAATAAAAGTCAATAGAAAGTTAATGGGAAAAAAAAAAGATTACATTCAACAGCCAGCGTGACACACACAAGCTAATTATTATGTCTATCTAATTACATAGGTCAGAGCATTTCAGTTGACTTCCTCGAAGAGGTCATAACACACACACACACACACACGAGTATTTGATGAGGCTGTAAATCTGACAGGTTCAAGTCAGTGAACTTAAAAAGTTCACTCGGTTTTATGTTTGAAAGCCTGAACAGGAAAAAGAAATATGCCTTACTAGCTGCTATGGTTGATGTAGTTAGGTCTATGTTTATTTTGCACGGAACACTTTTTGTATCTTTCAATAAAACCTGCTCCCCCATCCCCAACATTGTGTTTTGCAATTCTATAAGAACCCCCCAGCCCCATACGATGGAGTGTACAGAAACATTTCTTAGACCCATCACTTGTAACTATCTCGTCTGTCTGTATTGTAAAGCCGCCCCCCCCCTCTACTTTTCAATAAAACGACTCTCCCCCAATACTATTTGGGCCTTAAATCTTCTAAAAATGGCTGATACAACACTGCGGTATACAAACCCTAACTTCTTAGGCCCTTGAATTCTAAGAGCGTAAAGCCTTTTTGTCAGACATTGCCAATGACAGATCTTTATGGAGATAGCTTGCCGCCCAATGCGCCGAACGGCGCGGGAGGACCTAAGTCTAAGTCAAGCCTTTTAAAGTTATTTTTAAATTAATCTTTTATTATTCAGCTACAGTTAGAATTACAATGAATTAGCATGTTGTTGTTGTTTTTTTGCCACCCTCCAACAGAAAGCCCGAACTCCAAACCACGAACTTCAAAGCACTGTTTATCCCTTCTTTGGGTCACCTGCTGTATCCTAACATATAATAATGCCCCAGTACTAAACACAATGTTTACCCGTAAATCATAAAAGTCCTGATAAATAAATCAATGAAGATTTGTTCCTCCTTTTCAACTGATACTAAAGAGCTCCGCTGCTTCCAAGTTCATTAGAAAGTGAAATACATTTCCAGTTAAATTCAAGTTAAGATTTTGTCATTAGAGCATGGAACGAGTTGTCTACATCAACCAGGAAAACTGATGACTTAGCAGAGTGGATTAACATGCACAACTAGATGAAGCGGAGGTGCGGTGGCTGAGCGGTAAAGCGCTTGGCTTCTGAACCGGGGGTCCTGGGTTCGAATCATGATGAAGACTGGGGTCTGGGATTTTTAATTTCGGGATCTTTGAGCGCCTCTGAGTCCACCCAGCTCTAATGGGTACCTGACAGTTGGGGAAAAGTAAAGGCGGTTGGTCGCTGTGCTGGCGACATGACACGCTAGTTAACCGTAGGCCACAAAATCAGATGACCTTTACATCATCTGTCCTATAGACCACAAGGTCTGAAAGGGGAACTTTACTAAATGAACCTATGGCGAAGGAACGCTTGTATATTATAAGAGAAGAGACGATTTAACTGTCAATATATCTATATCATGATAATAAGGAAATATATAAATGATGAAATGAAAGGTCCTCCTCTCCCCTAGAAATGACCTAAATGCCTCCGAAATAATTTGCTCTACCAATGCGGACTATACGTCTACACAAGCAGGAAAAAACAACAAAAACAGCCTGATGCAAAAGTCCAATCTAATCATGCTGTTTGACTTTCTTGTGTCGTGAACCCTTCCTTCCAACCCTATCCTCACACAGCCGCTTCACTTCTCGCCTGCCTCATCTAGTACATTACACTTTAAGCCCCAGACGCAGTTGAAAACTGATTTTGAAATTATTTCTTCCGACCGAGGGGAAAAAACAAAACAAATACAAATTTAGAACCATAAAAAAAATTGCATTGATCGTTCTGGAAACTTCTTTACCTCCCCCCCCTCCTTTTTCCATCGGCTCATTTCCAGCGCCAACAAGCCTACTACTACTACGCCCACGCCACCAAACTCTCTCCCCTATTCTGTAACCATCACGATTCCTGGGAGAATGACGTCAAAGCGTATCGATCCTCCAACGCGATGTCTCCCAAAAAATTGCGTCACGGCTGCCAATTTTGATTCTCTTTCCAGCGCCTTCCACTCAGCCATGCTTAGTCTCCCCGTTGTCTGTGTCCAAGGCTGGCTAAACAAATTACTTCGGTCTCGTCTAGCCAGTCTTAGCTCTGATACTAAACAACAGACTCAGTGGATCCGGACACTTCTCCATGAGTGCGTCCGAGAAGTGGCGTAGCGTGCATCGTGGCTGAAAGGAGCGGACACGATATTTGCACGAGCTAGTCTAGAATGGAGAATTGATCTTGTAACAACAACATGTCTACAGATTTTGTTTTGGGGTAAATCTACAAGAAACGTTTGTACTTCGTCTTTATAGTTATCAACCATATCTACATTTACAATCATCTACATTTACAATCATCTACATTTACAATCATATACATTTACAATCATCTACATTTACAATCATAGGGGGTGAATGCAAAGACAACTTTTTCTAATTTATGTTTCCTAGGCGCTAGGATAATTTTCCGATGACATCAGGTGATTTGTTTGACGTGTACACTGTAAGTTCGTAAAACGCTCTCTTAACAAACAAACAAACTAACAGCACTATCTGTGACACACTCTAGCGATACGCAGCTCCTCTTGTTGGAACAGAATTCACAAAATACAAAACCAATTTAGAATACTGAATGATTGAACAGTACAAAACTTGGTTAAACACAGGGTATACATCAGCTAGAAGGACAATGTATCTTAAAGAAGGCTCCTGAACTATTTACGACTTTTGTTTGTTTATTGTGACCAGTAGAATCTAGAACAATCCTACCGGACACTTGGATCGCTATTTCTAATGATATAAAACAACTTCCGTTGTTATAGTCAACAAGTAACGCATCTGATCACGTGGCTCCAAAACACTGAACATTTGAGAGCGTGAGGCTGTAAGTAATAAAAAAAAAAAATAATAAACAACGTCTCTCACACCCCCTCCTTTTCTCTTTCTTTTTTTTTAACAAAGCAAAGTTGCAAAAGAAGGTTGGTAAGTAGCTACCATTTTGTACCGGAACTACTCCTGCATTGTGTTGGGGGGCGCTAGACGTCAACAGTTGTGTGTTGAGTAGAACTGAACAAGATACATGGAAGCAGCCTCTGGAGACTACTCCAGCTCTTCCCACACGACAACTGACCAGCACTGTTTACACTCTGTAGCCGCCACGAGATAAGAGGGCGAGCAACACTTTTATCTCCCATTCCCTTATCAACATGGCTCCCCCCCCCCTCCCGCCATTAGGCCCAGCAGATCTTGTTGAGTCTCGCTCACAACTGATGCTAAATATAGCTTCCATTAAGTGAGCGCTATTTTGGTCAAAACGCCGACTGGAAAGAAACTTGTTTGGGTCAAATACAAATCTGAAGTTCTAATGCGGGCACAAAGTTAGTGCTGCCCGAAACAAGGGGAGATAAACAAAGTGCTGCTCTCGTCCTTTCAGGGGGAAACATTTATTAAAAAGGGTTATCTATTCATTAATTCAAGTATTTATATTATATTGAAGCACTTCTGTACTCAGAGACGATCATCTCTTTCTAAAGCACGTGCATTTAAAAAAAATATTTTATTTGTAAGCTGGAAATAAAAGCAACACAAGTCTGGTTTGAACAAAATGTTAAGGCTTATTGGAGGTACAGTGACAATACCACATATACAGCATGTTTCCAGAGAGTGAAAGTATCATTCATAATGTAAGATAATTCATTGTGCAATGGAGAATGTTTCAATAGACTAAACTAGAAAAGAAACAAAAGTTTCAATATAGCTATCCTAGTGCCAAACTTTTTGTTGAAGATAAACAATACAAGACACCATCAGTGGGATGGGGGTGGAAGAGAACAGCCGAGGAGGGGGGGGGGGGAGTCCCTGCGCGTGGAAGCGAGGGGGTGGGTGGCTGTAGAAACGAGATAAAGCAAAAGCAAATACAAGTATTACAACACAATAACAATGCTATAGAAAGTACCAAATAGACTTCCACGTTTTGAGAGCCACACTTGCTGAGTTTCTAACCTATTAGAAGCATTTCGTCTGCTGAAGTCTAATGACTTTTGAAACATTTCTTTGTGGAACTATTTCGAGCCTTCATGTTGGCAATCAAAGGATGTACCAGTACTTACACAGAACTTTTCTAGTTGGAGAAAGTGCAGTCAGAAGCTGAACTAGACTGAAAGTCCAATCATTTACGGACATCGTGACCAACTTTGAGATAAGAGAATTCTAGATATGTGAACTCACTACATGCTAAATTAGGAGTTTTAAATGACTTTCCCTCTAAGGGCAAAATGCTGAGTTTGGCATTTCTATTACGATATGTCAGTCACTAAAGTGATTCGAAGTATTTTTCTTTTGTGAATTGGGTATTTAAACGGGAAATGTCAATGTTTGTCCCAGGTCAGAAAACAGTTTGGTGGAAGGGTTGAATGATTGATATTTTAATGGTCTCTATCACAAATTGATCTACTTTTAAAGGAGCATTCATGTTGAACTCTAGTCAATCTCAATTAGTGTTGTTTTATGTGAACAACATAGTCCCCATTCCATTTGGCCTAAAACGTGCAATTTGAAAACTACGTACAAGAATTAGCCTGAGTTCAGAAGGCCTAAAATGTGCATTTTGAGAATTAAAAATTAAAAAAAATTCCCTTTAACAATAAAATGATCACACACACACACACACATATATATATACACCAAACAATCCATTGTTGTGTGTGACCAGACGGCTGGGACAGCAGGAAAACAAACTCTCCGGAAGTCCGGCACCTAACTTATCTCGACAAGTCATTCCAGTAGACACACATACACGCAGTTCCACACTCACGACCAGCCATGGGGCAATTCTAAGTAGGTCAAAGGTAGGAAGTCAAGCAATGGAAAGAAAAAGTGGGAAAGTGGAGAACAAAGCGAGAGAGAGAGAGAGAGAGAGATGAGACGAAATAAAAAAAAGCTAAGTCTGGTAAACAGGGCTTTTTTGTGACGGTACGCACCGGTACGGCGTACCGGTACCTTTTTCAATGTGGGGAAAAAAAATTTTTTTCTTGTATTTTAACGTTTATTATTAATATATTAGTAGTTAACAGGCAATTCATCACTGAGTACCGGCACCTAATCACTGAGTACCGGCACCTAATCACTGAGTACCGGCACTGCTAGAAAGTATAACTAAACAAAAAGTCAAGATTCCTCCAACTGTTGCCATTGATTCTGACTACGCAATAAACACAAATAATAAATGAGCACAAGGCTAAACAAAAAAAAAAATGTTTCCTGAATAGTCATAGCTACCCGATGGAGTTTTGTGTTCAATAATAGTATGGTGTAGTGTAGGCCTACTTGTGTTGTTGTTTTCAGTTAGCTCTACAAGTCTGTAAGTAGCACTATCTTTGCGTTCCTCTGTGAAACGGTTGGGTCCCAATGTGTGCACTTAAACCGCAGGGAGAATAGCATCTCGACTGAATCTAGAGTCCAGAGTTTGGAATTGTGGATAGGACGTTGTGTGGGAGGTCAAGGGTTGTATCTCCTTGTGATCAATTCTACGTTTACTTCATGACAATTGATCTAGACTCTAGACGTAGAAGGAATTAATAGCCACACCTTTTGTGCACATATCAAGGTCAGTATCTCATTTCAAACAATTGAACCAAATAAAAGTGTGAGTGCCTCTGAAAAGACACATCTCATCTGTCCCTTAACTTTCATCCTAGTAGTGCTGGCGAAACCAAATCCCTCCAGTTTTCCCGGTCAGCAGCTGTCCTTGGCATGCTAGCCAATGCTAGGCCGTCCATTCCTGTTCGTTCTCCAGCCCCGAATGTTGACGTGTACAAGTACAAACTCATTTGTCTTCTCTAAACATAGCGAAGTGGATCGTGGCGAGTACAACACGTTCTAAAACAACAACAACAACAACAACAACACACTATCTAGAAACTCAAGAGAGTTATGACTCATTCAAATACTTGTGCGAGTCTTTGGTTCAGCTGCAAGTAGGTGCATGTCAAACTGCAGCATACAATTCAAAGACTTCTCATTTCATCGACACTGGAACTCTCTCAGCCAATTGAATGTATAGAAACACATCTCGGCTCAAAACGTATGGTCTGTTGATCTAATGAGAACAGAACTGCGAAGAAATCGTCTCCGACTGAACAGAGTACCATTCAATGCCTCCGCCTCCACGTCAGTGTCTGTAGGATTACATCGTATTGTTACACGGACAGTTCACAGAGCGACATCAGGAGTTAGTTTTAACAAGTAGAAAAACTAAATAGGTCAGCTCGATAAAGTCTCTTCATAATTTGGATCTTCAAAATAGATTTGCAAGAATGTATCAAAATAGAACTCTGCAGACGATCTTATTTCATTGGCAACCTAAAGTGAAAGGTCAATTGGGGTCTGGCCAGAAATGATAAGATAGTAAAAAACTGACATTGCATGAATAAGAATGCAAATAGATTTCATTTTTAAAAAATGTCAACTCTTCAATCAGTCTTGTCAGATAGGATACACGTAACAGAATGTCAACTCTTCAATCAGTCTTGTCAGATAGGATACACGTAACAGAATGTCAAGTCTTCAATCAGTCTTGTCAGATAGGATACACGTAACAGAATGTCAACTCTTCAATCAGTCTTGTCAGATAGGATACACGTAACAGAATGTCAACTCTTCAATCAGTCTTGTCAGATAGGATACATGTAACAGAATGTCAAGTCTTCAATCAGTCTTGTCAGATAGGATACATGTAACAGAATGTCAAGTCTTCAATCAGTCTTGTCAGATAGGATACACGTAACAGAAACTTTTAGTTCGAAACGGGACGACGATTCTCTCACACTGCATCCAGTGTCCGGATTTAGATTTGATAACGCCCTAAGCTATTTGAGATATGGGGCCCCTTGTCATCAATGTAAAGGATTTTTCCCCCCTTTGTTCTTTTAAAAAAATAATTCAAAATATCCCTGGAACCATTAGTTGGGTTGCGTAGGGTCCACAAGCTATAACTTAGTTTAAAGTAAAAACAAAGTAAAGTTTCCCCTTTCAGACCTTGCGATCTATGGGGCAGATGATGTTAAGGTCATCTGTTTCTTTGGCCAACGGTTAGAGTTAGGGTTAGGGTCATTGAATACATCTTAGGGTAGTATATTGGTGTCCTGTTTTTAAATAGTGTATAAATAATATAAAGATCTATGTCTACCTATAGCTATCAATCCATCTATCTATTGTTCCTAATGAGGGACATTAACTCTGACCATATCCAAGCTAAAAAGCTTTATGTGAGGCTCTATAAAGTTCATTTTGTAAGGAGGAGAGTATGTCAGACTGGCGTCATTGTTACATCTGTTTTGAGTTCTCATTAATTAGGACAGTTAACATAACTTTCATAAGCCATCTTTAAACACCTACAAGTGTCCCATTACGTCTAGGACTAATGTGTAACTCGTGCGTGTTATCCATGTTCGTTTAGGGTTCTATGGAACCGTTAGTTACTTCCCCTCGAAAAAGTGAGAATGCCAAATGTCACAAGCATAAAAAAGGTAAGGGACATAATGCATAAAACTGCAGCACACAGACACATCCTTGTGTAGGATCTAGGTGAGAACGAGACAACTTTCACGTGCCGGGGGCGGGGGGAGAGGAGTGGCTTAGGGTCACGAAAAGGTTGCGACATAACGTTAAGCATTGCACGTGCGTGCGGATATGTGTGTGTGTACAAACGCGTAGGCCTGTGGGTGTGGGTTGTATGCGCGTACAGAGTTATTGAACTTGAAGTGAGTGACCGATGTTGTTGATCAGGCAAGACTTAATAGCTTTCAGCATCTGTCGCCTAGTTGACTTGGTGGCCAGTTCAACCCAGTAGACAGGCCTTGTGAGTAGGCCAGAGCCTCTTAACACCCCAAATGCCAAGGATGACTATCCCGTAGGACTAGTCAGTTTGAATGAACTATTAGTACTGATACACGTTTAGAAAGGGATGTTTCAAAGAAGGAACTCACATCAAATACATGCACTATTGTGTTTTTTACAAAACAAATGGAGAAATAATTTTTATGACTAAAGAATTCTAAATTTAAAACAGGTGGTCCTTAAGTGCTGTTTTTAATTGAAAGTAAAACATTATATGGCACTGGATAGACCACATGAAGAGCATAAAGGAAGGGTCACGGTTTGCAGATATGCCAGACAAAACAGTAGTAGAAATAGGGGTGAAAGTGCAACGGCGACTGATGATTTGATCACATATGCCCAACCTGTGACCGCAGCTGTGTATCAAGGATTGGCCTCTTTAGTCACACAAGAAGTTGGAAAGGGAAAAGATCAATTCACCAGACATAAAATGCCACAGAAAACCGTATGTTTGAGAGCGGTGTGACAAGGTTCAAAACCTTCTGTTCCTGCATGGAAATCAGGGATAGTTTTTACAGCAGAGAAAAACAGGGATCTGATTGCAGGTATAAGTGAATTAGGTGAAGGGATCTTGAAATAAGGTATACAGTGAACTTTAGCCATAGTCTTATTGTTGAAGCACTGAGAATTAGTCGCGAGGTATCTAGGCTCTAGTTTGCACAGGGGTTCTTAACCGGAAGTACCTGCACACCACAGACAGCCCTGAAACAGCTGGCGTGCGATGGAACACAAAAAACAACATTGCATCATACGTTTGAAAAAACAAAACAAACAACTGACGTGCTAAATAGACCATGGGAATCGATCCATCAAGGTAAAGTTGAGCAACTATACTATTCAGCATTCTTTAGAAAAGCTCATGGCCTTCAATGGAGATTTGCCGGAAGATATTTCTCATTGTAATTTCAAACAAAACATTCGGCTCTATCTGTGTCATGTTGGTGAAGGACATAGTTCAAGACTTGGCAATAACGATTAGCCTGAGAGGGAAGTATTCTCACATCACACAGTAGACACAAAAATAAAAGGGAGCAAGGGGAAAAACTTCGGGTCTTTTGTTATTTTTGCCTCATTTGAACAAAGCATCGGGCACTCCACAAGAAAGGGTCATCCACAAAAGAGATAAAAGTATATCCGAATTTCTTAAGGGTCAGAAACTTTCAATTTTTTTTTCCTCAAATTTTTTTTTCTCATTTTTACTGCTGGCGAAAATGTGATTAAAAATAGTGTACCATTGTAGCATGGCCATAATAAGTAAATACAGCTCAGGATTTACAACAGTGCGTCGACCATTGCCTTACTTACCACAAACTAAATAGATACACTTTTTAACACTAAAATATGCATATTAAATTTTTTTTTAAAGAAAGTGAGATTAAATTTACGAGAACTCAATTTTTTTTCTTCTGTAAAATGCTTTTTGATGTAAATATTTGTATTCAAAAGTGGATCTTCATTCATGTGAGACCGAGAACTGGTCAGGGCCTCCACCTACTTCACTTCGGCCCTGATCATGTGTGGACTTGTTTCAACTCATTGACAAGGTGTGTCTTAACAGTCAAAGTATTCCACCTATTGTGTGTGCTTTAGTTGTCTAAACTAGATTTGTCTTCACGCCTTTCAGGCATATACTTGGTTATTGTGTCATTAGATGTACGTCTAAATGCATGCAATGCACCAGTGTTGGAATGTATGTAGTTATTTGTAAGAACTATTGAGAGCAAAGTTAGTCGCACTGAATAAAGAGCTGTTTGGACGAAACTCTAGACTTTAAAAGTTTATGCATTAACTTCAATGGTTTCTGAACACGAGCTGATAAAGTCCTGAAAAACAATCAGGAAGAAGGTGTGTACAACGGGATCGATATAAGTGCTACGAAAATAAGGTAAACAGTGCCAGTTTTTTTGGTCAAAAGCTGCAGACTCAATGTCTGCCAAAATAGCGCCACTTGACAAGATGAGATTATACATTTTAATATATTGTTACGTATTTCTGAATCTTCTGGCTAAATGTACTAGTAGGCACACAAATAAAAACACTGCAAAGAACTTGACGACTAAACTTTCAGTTTCATATGACTTTAATGACTATTAACTCTAACATTACTGTAACATGTAGCGTAGAAGACTGTACAATATCTGTCAGTTTACAGTTAGCTATACTTCGTTGCACTGCATCTCTTCACTTCGTTGCAATTCCTCTCTTCTCAACTTGCATCGAGCCGTATTCCACAGAACAGACCAACGACACACTTCCCAGTGTCGCTCCAGGTCTCCCAAAGCTGAACCAAGTCGTACTCAAGTCTACCGAATCAGAGCCGCACACGTCTTACATCGACTGTATCGACTGTAACGGCTCAAGTCCACTGTAGTTCACTGTATAGACTTTAACGACAGTAGTCCACTCCAGTTAACTCTACCCTAGTTAACTTGCATCGAGTCGTACACATTTCTCTTCCACAGAGCCGCACACGTCTTACATCGTCTGTATCGACTGTAACGGTTCACTCACGACTCCATACGACTGGCTTTCACATTAACTCTCTGGCTTATATAGAGTCCCTAATCGCTTGTCCAAAGTTGCACAAACACGGCTAGTATCCTCTGAAATAACATGTCAGGAAACGTCACATCCTGTCTTTATTTATACACGTAGATTCCAGAAAACACTCGCTGCAGTGTCATCAAGTCGGGGTCACACGTAGTGACCTTTATCTGTCACTGTTCATTAGTAACTGTCCCCCTACTTAGATCTGTTCGTCCCCTGGAACAACACGTGTGGACACGTCACATCCTGTCTTTGTTTGTACATGTAGATTCCAGGGAACACTAGCTGCTGTGTCATCTCGCCGGGGTCATACGTTGACCTCTACCTATCACTGTTCATTTGTAACACTGCCCCCTTCTTAGATCTGTTCGTCTCGAACAGATTCTACTTCATCACGATACTGATGAAATCGATCGACGATCAAGTAGGAAGCTTTGGTGGTTGCCCCCTTCTCAGAGATGTTCTTTCAATCTGGCAGTTGTCCATCTTCTTTCCATAGAAGAATGGGAGCCAAATGCTCATTTTTCAGCAGTTCCTCACAAATGTTTTCATCAATCTTGGTATGGAAACATCGACCTTCAGATGACGACATTGGGCACTCTTGTCGAGAAAATTCATCAGCATTCTAACGAGTTCGGGCTTCACTGGCTGAGTTTTACATTTTCAAGCATCTTTTTACAGAGCTTCTTCAGAGATAACTAGGTTCATCACACTACAGCAATATTCACATGCTCTTCTTTTAAACAACAGCAACTGACTTGGGTTTGTACGATGTTGGGTTGATCTTCTTGTACAGTTCTGTCACAGATGGTTACTCACTACAGTTCTGACATCTTAAACTACTTCTTTTCTGTCCTTCTTGCTTCTGACTTAATTAGCGTTCTTCTAAAACCTCTGTTATACTTCATCAACCTATTCTCATGAGGAATGTTCTTAGATTATTCATTAGTGGCTTCACACTTTCAACTGATTCGTAAGGCTTTCTTCTTTGGTCTGATGGTTCCGGATAGAATCTTTCTAAAAACATGGGCTGTGGAGTTTCATCAGTGCAGGTGGGGGTCTATCAGTGGGAGAAGTGGTGGGCTTGTTTTCTAACAACATGGGCTATGGAGTTTCATAAATGCAGGTGGGGGTCTATCAGTGGGAGAAGGGGTGGGTTTGTATCTTGATCTTGTTGGAGCCATCCACGTTGCACTCTGCATATGTCGCTTTCTCCGCCTCCTCAATTTGATATTTCTTTGGTTGCGTTGATGTCGTTGTCGTTGTCTTGCTTTCCTGTCGATCAATGCTGATGGCAGCGACTTAGCACATAGGAAGGCATTGTATTTCATAGCTGTAGTCATCAAGACTGTTGATCTAACAAGTTGCTTCAGCATTATTCTTCGATGGGTGCTTTGCGAATGAGCTGCAAGTCCACTTGAAGGCAAGTTGTCAAACACGTCATCACCTTCATCCGAGTCTAGAGGACTCGACTGTGGGGCAGGTTGATAACATTCAACGTGCAAAGGTCCATCAACTTCAGCATCAGATTCTATTGTGTTTCCTTGACTTTCACCAGGGCTTCTCGCGCTGATCTTGACAGCTGGACATGCTTCTGTTAAGTCCAGACCTTGCTGGTGTATTTCTTGGCATTCACAGTCTTCTTGTAAAGCTACGTACGTACAGTTCTTGTCAAACACATGGGTGCAATAATCAAGCTTCGAGTTCCTCTCGTAGACACTGGCAGATAGACAGAAGTCTTTAAGGCCCACAGCAACAGGCTTGGACGCAGACCCAACGTTGTCTTGATCTGTTTGGCTAGTTGAGGTACTCATATCAGGTATATCTATAGCTAAAGCTTCGGTCGAACTATAGGTCTCTTCTATTGTTTCTTCAGCGGTCTCATTCTGCTTCTCGTTGAAATAATAACAGCTACCGTCTCTTTTCATTTCTTGTGGGCCACATTCGTTTGGTTTGCTATCACAGTCACAGACAGCACAACCATCACCAGCATCCCTATCGTAATTGTCTGTATCGCCACATTCTTGGTTGGACAATTGTTCGCTGTTCATCAATGGTGTAGTTCTTTCATCTGTCGACTCAATCTGATACTGCTGGGTGTTCAGCAGCTCATTAATCATGATTCTCGTTTGATCTTTTATTGTATCTGTTTGTTCTTCTGTCTTGTTGGGCGTGGTAGCTATTTGTTCATTCTCATTCATGGCTTTGATCAAATGGTTAAATGAAGAAAATCTGGTGTTGATTTCTGATTCTATCTCCTTAATGCTCTCTTTCACCGAGTTCATTTTGTATTGCAAAGTTCTCAGGAGCTCCATCGTATTAGGTTTGATTTCAAATTGGCAAGTGTCTGGATTCTCATCTTCCTCCAACAGGGCTTGTCTGAGACGTGCTGTTAGCGTTTCCTTATTTCCGTTAAGCTGTAGACCTCTTTCTCGAAGCTCTTGTCTAAGTTCTTTCATATCAAGTTCATTAAGAAGTTTGATGGAACACATTCTAGCCAGAAAGATCCCACTTCTGACACCAATTGTTACGTATTTCTGAATCTTCTGGCTAAATGTACTAGTAGGCACACAAATAAAAACACTGCAAAGAACTTGACGACTAAACTTTCAGTTTCATATGACTTTAATGACTATTAACTCTAACATTACTGTAACATGTAGCGTAGAAGACTGTACAATATCTGTCAGTTTACAGTTAGCTATACTTCGTTGCACTGCATCTCTTCACTTCGTTGCAATTCCTCTCTTCTCAACTTGCATCGAGCCGTATTCCACAGAACAGACCAACGACACACTTCCCAGTGTCGCTCCAGGTCTCCCAAAGCTGAACCAAGTCGTACTCAAGTCTACCGAATCAGAGCCGCACACGTCTTACATCGACTGTATCGACTGTAACGGCTCAAGTCCACTGTAGTTCACTGTATAGACTTTAACGACAGTAGTCCACTCCAGTTAACTCTACCCTAGTTAACTTGCATCGAGTCGTACACATTTCTCTTCCACAGAGCCGCACACGTCTTACATCGTCTGTATCGACTGTAACGGTTCACTCACGACTCCATACGACTGGCTTTCACATTAACTCTCTGGCTTATATAGAGTCCCTAATCGCTTGTCCAAAGTTGCACAAACACGGCTAGTATCCTCTGAAATAACATGTCAGGAAACGTCACATCCTGTCTTTATTTATACACGTAGATTCCAGAAAACACTCGCTGCAGTGTCATCAAGTCGGGGTCACACGTAGTGACCTTTATCTGTCACTGTTCATTAGTAACTGTCCCCCTACTTAGATCTGTTCGTCCCCTGGAACAACACGTGTGGACACGTCACATCCTGTCTTTGTTTGTACATGTAGATTCCAGGGAACACTAGCTGCTGTGTCATCTCGCCGGGGTCATACGTTGACCTCTACCTATCACTGTTCATTTGTAACAATATTTATATATAAGCCAATGGCATTTAAAAATTGCTTGAACATGTCTTACGATTCAAAGATAAAGAAAAATCGATATGCTGCCAGTAGTAACACCAATGTAGTTAATTAAGTCGCGCCCACACTTCTGAAATACCGGCACCAGGTGAAATATGACATTCAATAGCTGGAGGTGATATAGCCGCCATTTGATTATCTAGACAAGATGGTCAATGAAGCGAAACAAGAACTATACGTTGGTGGGAAGTGCAATAGAACCACTACTGAATAGCATGTCAATAGTTCATCTACATTTAGAGTACAGGTGACAGGGCACCTTTTTTTTTAAAACCCTCCCTCCAATCCAGTTTCTATCTAGATGTGTGAAACATTAGTTTACTTCTCTCTAGAGTTCTTTAATGTTGCTATAATAACACTACCATGGTGGGAGCACTTCATCATTGGAAGTACCGGTAGTAGTTGTCGATGTTTTCTATAATCCATGGCGTAAACACTGCTATTAATTTCCATTTCCGATGTATTTAGATCACGCAGCTTAATTTCACCAGGTAGGGCACGTCAACGCGATTCTACCCGTCTTTTTCAAGTCAGAATGAACTGAAATTCTCCACACACAAAAAAATATGCGTTTGTCGAAGGCCTTACTTTATTTTGCGTGACCAAAGCAGGACTGCTACAAGACTTAACTGACACGACGATGAAGCCAATCAAAGCGGTGCCTCAAATGTCTTCCCACTTCAGTCTCTCTGAAATCTTCAGTCCATATCGCCTCCTTCTCTAATTGACAGAAGATTTTTTGTAACTACGTCAAAAGATGCATTTCAGCAGCTTAGATTACAGACAAACGCTTGGTCTCAATGGGGGAGTTTACAGCGCTCCTCATTTGTAAGCAGACATGCACTCAGGTTCCATGTTGAGATCGCTCTCTTATAGCACGGTCCAGGTATCTGGCAGTGTTCTGTAGGGTTTGCCTGTCTCCAAAACAGGGCATGACCCACAACATGCACCATTTATATTGTTCTCAACAGCAGTCGTATCTTTAAAATCGTGTCTGAGTACCCTGCACGCGTTCTGGATGCGTTTAACTGTTTCGTCTTCCATGACGCCATATCGAGATCTGGGTCGTGGCTCTCTTGGCTACTAGCAAAGTAAGTTCCTTTCGGACAGTGTCCGTGCGAAAACGTGCCAATGACTTGATCTTTTCTGTCTAGCTGCCAACACTCCTCCTTTCTGTTTGGGTGTTTAGGTACTTCTAGACTTCCTGTGTATGCATGCATAAATCACATCAATAACTAAACGACGTCCCATCTATTCCTTTTGGCTTTTTTTATAATGTTTTTCAGTTGACAACAACCAACTCCAAAAATGCCGCAAAAACGTATCAAACTTTGTTTCACATCTCTCCTTGAAATAATTCTATTCATTTCTTTGTATTCCATAGCCCTTCTACAGAGTTCAATTTTTATCCGCAATTTATCTTATGAAAAATTCATATAACATAAGCTGGCCCTTGCAAAACATAATAAAATATAAACACACTCTCTTCAAATAGCAGAATAACTTGATTTAGGAGCAATGTCAAAAGACAATGTAATCACACTGAAATAAAACTGAAGCACAATATTTCTAGTTATTCAAGGTCACAGACCTCACAGGCCTGTGTGAATATTTATGGATGTGTGTGTGTGTGCAGGTCTATGTATTTTTGTGTGAGAGTATTTGTGTTTGCATGTTGGAATATTCAATTCCAGATTTAAGAAACTAAAACGTCTTTTCATTTGAAAGGTCAAAAGGTTTTTGCCTACTAGAGAAAGGCGTGTCTGGTTCTGTTCAGGTTGGGCAGCTTTTGTTTCAATGAAAAAAATTTCTTTCCATCTGCCCGAGACAAATGAAAAACAAATAAAGTACTTGTAAAATGTGTTGATGTCCCAGACTAGATTCACAAGTCAATTCAACCAGGTAGTATAGAACTACAGGTCTGGGTTACACCTTCCAATCAAAGAACACATCCAAACCCTCAAAACTTTTGCTGAATAAAAAAATCTGTGCGATTAGAAATATTTTTACCAAATTGCTTTTGTTTGGCGCAATTTTATGCTTTTAGCTTTCTCGCTACGCTATGATCCTATCACTTTCTCACTACGCTCTGATCCTATCACTTTCTCACTACGCTATGATCCTATCACTTTCTCACTACGCTATGATCCTATCACTTTCTCAATGCACTATGATCCTAATCACTTTCTCACTACGCTATGATCCTATCACTTGTCTCACTACGCTATGATCCTATCACTTTCTCACTACGCTATGATCCTACCACTTTCTCAATGCACTATGATCCTATAACTTTCTAAATGCGCTATGATCCTATCACTTTCTCACTACGCTCTGATCCTATCACCTTCTCACTACGCTATAATCCTATCACTTTCTCACTACGCTATGATCCTATCACTTTCTCACTACGCTATGATCCTATCACTTTCTCACTACGCTATGATCCTAATCACTTTCTCACTACGCTATGATCCTATCACTTGTCTCACTACGCTATGATCCTATCACTTTCTCACTACGCTATGATCCTATCACTTTCTCACTGCACTATGATCCTATCACTTTCTCACTGCACTATGATCCTATCACTTTCTCACTGCACTATGAGCCTATCACTTTCTCACTGCGCTATGAGCCTATCACTTTCTCACTGCGCTATGAGCCTATCACTTTCTCACTGCGCTATGAGCCTATCACTTTCTCACTGCGCTATGATCCTATCACTTTCTCACTGCACTATGATCCTATCACTTTCTCACTGCACTATGATCCTAACACTTTCTCACTGCGCTATGATCCTATCACTTTCTCACTACGCTATGATCCTATCACTTTCTCACTACGCTATGATCCTATCACTTTCTCACTGCACTATGATCCTATCACTTTCTCACTGCACTATGATCCTATCACTTGTAAAGTTGGAAAGAGGTTGGGGGAGAAGAACGTGGTCTCTGTGTGATCACTTTTTAAATGTGAATATAAAAAAAAAAAGGTGAACTACCTGAAATCGAACTAGAGGACTAAAGCCTTATCAGGCTTCCCAAGCTAACACGGAAACCACTCTGCTAGCGAAGAGCTTATGAACATGGAAGATTGTATAGTTATCTATTGTTTCTATTTCATGTTTGTGTTCGCTAAGCCTCAGACGACGACCTACAAAGGGGACTAATTCAGCTTATACCACCATTTCAGTCGAGTACAATTTCTTTCCCTTGTTCGAAATACCAAAAAAAAATTACCAATAGTTAATTAACTTTTTTTTTTAATATTGATTCTTGTGACGTCAGGTAAAAGAAATAATTGAGCAAAATATCAACTTGATCCGAGAATGGGGGTGGAAGATTACGTGTACACACTTTTGACCAGACAGACAGTGAGTTGATATAAGCTTTGTCAAAATATCTATTTTTAATGAAATGATCTTTGAAAATAGGCTACACTTGAGATCATTTTACACAAATTAAAAGATAAAGCTTTTACATAGCTAAAAAAAGGGAAACAATGAAGAGAGAGAGAGAGGGAGGAGGAGAGAGGAGAAGAGAGAGAGGAGGAGAGAAAGAGGAGAAGAGAAAGAGGAGGAGAGAGAGAGGAGAGAGAGAGAGGAGAGAGAGAGAGAGAGGAGGAGAGAGAGAGGAGGAGATAGAGAGAGGAGGAGGAGAGAGAGAAGAGGTGAATTTTGTAAGAATATACAGTTGAAATAAACTAAAACTCGAACAACTCAGAAACAATGTGGAGCTTACAAGAACACAAGAAAGACAGCAACAATGTGGAGCTTACAAGAACACAAGAAAGACAGAAACAATGTGGAGCTTACAAGAACACAAGAAAGACAGCAACAATGTGGAGCTTACAAGAACACAAGAAAGACAGCAACAATGTGGAGCTTACAAGAACACAAGAAAGACAGAAACAATGTGGAGCTTACAAGAACACAAGAAAGACAGCAACAATGTGGAGCTTACAAGAACACAAGAAAGACAGCAACAATGTGGAGCTTACAAGAACACAAGAAAGACAGCAACAATGTGGAGCTTACAAGAACACAAGAAAGACAGAAACAATGTGGAGCTTACAAGAACACAAGAAAGACAGCAACAATGTGGAGCTTACAAGAACACAAGAAAGACAGAAACAATGTGGAGCTTACAAAAACACAAGAAAGACAGCAACAATGTGGAGCTTACAAGAACACAAGAAAGACAGAAACAATGTGGAGCTTACAAGAACACAAGAAAGACAGAAACAATGTGGAGCTTACAAGAACACAAGAAAGACAGCAACAATGTGAAGCTTACAAGAACACAAGAAAGACAGAAACAATGTGGAGCTTACAAGAACACAAGAAAGACAGAAACAATGACATTTCATTGGAGAATTAAGAGACATGATACAAACTGGCTTGAGAAAGAGCGAGAGAGAGAGAGAGAGAAAAAGAGAAAGAGAGAGATAGAAAGAGAAAAAAGAGAGAGAAAAAGAGAGAAAGAGAAAGAGAGAGAGAAAGAAAGAGAGAGAAAGAGAGAAAGAGAGAGAGCAAAAGAGAGAGAAAGTAAGAGAGAAAGAGAAGGAGAGAGAGAGCGAAAGAGAGAGAGAGAGAGAAAGTAAGAGAGAAATAAAGAGAGAGAGAGAGAGAGAGAGAAAGAGAGAGTGAAAGAGAAAGATAGAAAGTAAGAGAGAAAAAGAGAAAGAGAGAAAGTAAGAGAGAAAGAGAAAGAATGCCTTTACGTTGGACAGGAAAGAGATTGAGATAAAAAAAAAAAGATGTTTAATTAAACTTGATATCACAACAACAACAAAAATACCATGCTGAGTGTAACCTAATACAAGCTGAGTTCCATTGAACCAGACAACAAGAGACGCGAAGACCTCGGACGATCACATGTCACGTGGTATTTCTACAGTACTTTAATGAGAGCACACAATACTAACAAAAAAAAAAAAAAAAGTAAACCCTGAACTAAACTAGTATAAACCCTGAAACTAAACTACGCAAATCTTTTACAAAGCTTGAAGTTTGGGTAGGGCCAAGCCCATTGTCACCCATCGACCTTCTTTGTTTAGCATCGACCTTCTTTGTTTAGCTCAGCCTAATAGTCCATCTTTAGCAGTCCCGAAGGACGCTCTTTTAGTTTGGTGTGGTCAGTTCGTTCGTCTGTCACGTTTAGATCACAACAAGACTTGAAAACAACAAAATCAACTACAACAAAAACCTAAACAACAACTATTGGTCTTCTGAGAACCAAACCGTTTTGTTGTTTTTTTTAAATGAAAGATACAAACCGTTTGGTCATACAAATAACCTATTTTTAAAGCAATACTTTCAATATTTGTATAGTCTGATTTTGCACATTGACCTGTTCATGTGAAACAATAATGGTCAGTTCGAGAAATGGCCGACTAGATCGTGAAATAGCCAATTTTGGGCTTTGCCATTATATATATATATATATATATATATATATATATATATATATATATGCAGGTGCTCAATGATGGATCGCAGGCAGTCATGCTTAAAATGAGCATTTGGTACGGAATAGAACTGAAGGATTTTTTAAAAAATAGTTTGCTAACAATTCCTAATACAACAAGTCACAACACAGTTCTCAGTTTAAAAAATAGTTTGCTAACAATTCCTAGTACAACAAGTCACAACACAGTTCTCAGTTTAAAAAATAGTTTGCTAACAATTCCTAATACAACAAGTCACAACACAGTTCTCAGGTTAAAAAATAGTTTGCTAACAATTCCTAGTACAACAAGTCACAACACAGTTCTCAGGTTAAAAAATAGTTTGCTAACAATTCCTAGTACAACAAGTCACAACACAGTTCTCAGGTTAAAAAATAGTTTGCTAACAATTCCTAATACAACAAGTCACAACACAGTTCTCAGGTTAAAAAATAGTTTGCTAACAATTCCTAGTACAACAAGTCACAACACAGTTCTCAGTTTAAAAAATAGTTTGCTAACAATTCCTAATACAACAAGTCACAACACAGTTCTCAGGTTAAAAAATAGTTTGCTAACAATTCCTAGTACAACAAGTCACAACACAGTTCTCAGGTTAAAAAATAGTTTGCTAACAATTCCTAGTACAACAAGTCACAACACAGTTCTCAGGTTAAAAAATAGTTTGCTAACAATTCCTAGTACAACAAGTCACAACACAGTTCTCAGGTTAAAAAATAGTTTGCTAACAATTCCTAGTACAACAAGTCACAACACAGTTCTCAGTTTAAAAAATAGTTTGCTAACAATTCCTAGTACAACAAGTCACAACACAGTTCTCAGGTTAAAAAATAGTTTGCTAACAATTCCTAGTACAACAAGTCACAACACAGTTCTCAGTTTAAAAAATAGTTTGCTAACAATTCCTAATACAACAAGTCACAACACAGTTCTCAGGTTAAAAAATAGTTTGCTAACAATTCCTAATACAACAAGTCACAACACAGTTCTCAGGTTAAAAAATAGTTTGCTAACAATTCCTAGTACAACAAGTCACAACACAGTTCTCAGGTTAAAAAATAGTTTGCTAACAATTCCTAGTACAACAAGTCACAACACAGTTCTCAGTTTAAAAAATAGTTTGCTAACAATTCCTAGTACAACAAGTCACAACACAGTTCTCAGTTTAAAAAATAGTTTGCTAACAATTCCTAATACAACAAGTCACAACACAGTTCTCAGGTTAAAAAATAGTTTGCTAACAATTCCTAGTACAACAAGTCACAACACAGTTCTCAGGTTAAAAAATAGTTTGCTAACAATTCCTAGTACAACAAGTCACAACACAGTTCTCAGGTTAAAAAATAGTTTGCTAACAATTCCTAGTACAACAAGTCACAACACAGTTCTCAGGTTAAAAAATAGTTTGCTAACAATTCCTAGTACAACAAGTCACAACACAGTTCTCAGTTTAAAAAATAGTTTGCTAACAATTCCTAGTACAACAAGTCACAACACAGTTCTCAGTTTAAAAAATAGTTTGCTAACAATTCCTAGTACAACAAGTCACAACACATTCTCAGGTTAAAAAATAGTTTGCTAACAATTCCTAGTACAACAAGTCACAACACAGTTCTCAGTTTAAAAAATAGTTTGCTAACAATTCCTAGTACAACAAGTCACAACACAGTTCTCAGGTTAAAAAATAGTTTGCTAACAATTCCTAGTACAACAAGTCACAACACAGTTCTCAGGTTAAAAAATAGTTTGCTAACAATTCCTAGTACAACAAGTCACAACACAGTTCTCAGTTTAAAAAATAGTTTGCTAACAATTCCTAGTACAACAAGTCACAACACAGTTCTCAGTTTAAAAAATAGTTTGCTAACAATTCCTAGTACAACAAGTCACAACACAGTTCTCAGGTTAAAAAATAGTTTGCTAACAATTCCTAGTACAACAAGTCACAACACAGTTCTCAGTTTAAAAAATAGTTTGCTAACAATTCCTAGTACAACAAGTCACAACACAGTTCTCAGGTTAAAAAATAGTTTGCTAACAATTCCTAGTACAACAAGTCACAACACAGTTCTCAGTTTAAAAAATAGTTTGCTAACAATTCCTAGTACAACAAGTCACAACACAGTTCTCAGTTTAAAAAATAGTTTGCTAACAATTCCTAGTACAACAAGTCACAACACAGTTCTCAGGTTAAAAAACAACACGAAAGCGCTGGTGTTATTTAATTTCGTGGTGCGTAATATTTAAGCACGTTTTTCTATCTGCAGAGCTTACTAAACAGTGTACCCATGGGGGCCGCCTATGAGAATGCGAGAAAACGCAAACTACTTTGTATCTTGTTTATTTTAAAGCTTATTTGTAGACCTACTTTTGAAACAATACATTATAGACACCCGGCGTGAGCGTTGTTCTCTTCCTTTAGAAACAAATCACCGGCTCTATTACATTCACGTGGCTATAGTAGTAATGTTCTAGAGAGGCAGTGGAAGTGAGAGGCTACAGGAGGATCCTAAGTATCACAATTAAAGGCAGCACCACACAGAAAGGGTTTAGAGACAGCGTTACTACCGTGATTGGACCCCATGATGACCTGCTACTAGTTACTACAGTGATTGGACCCCATGATGACCTGCTAACTAGTTACTACAGTGATTGGACCCCATGATGACCTGCTAACTAGTTACTACAGTGATTGGACCCCATAATGACCTGCTAACTAGTTACTACAGTGATTGGACCCCATGATGACCTGCTAACTAGTTACTACAGTGATTGGACCCCATAATGACTTGCTAACTAGTTACTACAGTGAGTGGACCCCATGATGACCTGCTAACTAGTTACTACAGTGATTGGACCCCATAATGACCTGCTAACTAGTTACTACAGTGATTGGACCCCATGAAGAATGACTTTCACATACGCAACGTGTTCAAATAGACATTTTTATAATCACATTTTAAATCTCCAAAGCTATTCACAACTAAATCATAAAGATAATTACGACCTATAGGGAAGATGATGTAAAGGTCATCTGCTAATGTGGTCGATGGTTAACCGCCTTTGTTTTCCTCAACTAATCTCAGGTACCCAATGAGCTGGGTAGACTCAAGGGCGTCCTAAAAATCCTAAAATTCAAAATCTGTCTTCAAGGAGATTCGAAACCTCGGTTTTTTGAAGCCATGCATTTTACCACTCAATCACCACGACCCCCCCCCTCTTATGGATGTTTACTCAATGTAAATATATAGGTGCTAACCTACATTCAATAAGCACCTACACAGCCTAGTACCTGTGGTTAGTAGTAGGACCACACTTAGACTACAATCTATTGGTAGGACCACACTTAAGACTACAATCTATTGGTAGGACCACACTTAAAAAAAACATTTTCACACCTGTTTGTTGAGTTGTAGAGTTACTTATAAAGATCATTAAATAATTAACTTAGGAAGAAAAAACTTAAACTGTTTGTGTGTGTGTGTGTGCGGTGGAGACAGGTTTATACCCAAACACCTGTGACAAGAAAGGACAAGCAGAAAACGGAGAGGTGACTGTTTGTGTGTGTGTGCTTGTGTGGTGGAGACAGGTTTATACCCAAACACCTGTGACAAGAAAGGACAAGCAGAAAACGGAGAGGTGACTGTTTGTGTGTGTGTGCTTGTGTGGTGGAGACAGGTTTATACCCAAACACCTGTGACAAGAAAGGACAAGAGCAGAAAACGGAGAGGTGACTGTTTGTGTGTGTGTGCTTGTGTGGTGGAGACAGGTTTATACCCAAACACCTGTGACAAGAAAGGACAAGCAGAAAACGG
Organism: Biomphalaria glabrata; assembly: GCF_947242115.1. NCBI lineage: Eukaryota > Metazoa > Mollusca > Gastropoda > Planorbidae > Biomphalaria > Biomphalaria glabrata. Next base: position 18,705,956 of record NC_074716.1, read on the forward strand.
AGAGGTGACTGGTCATGTGACCGAATGGAATGACTCGATCTACTAACATGAAAGCAAGACACCATTGGGAGAGGTGACTGGTCATGTGACCGAATGGAATGACTCGATCTACTAACATGAAAGCAAGACACCATTGGGAGAGGTGACTGGTCATGTGACCGAATGGAATGACTCGATCTACTAACATGAAAGCAAGACACCATTGGGAGAGGTGACTGGTCATGTGACCGGATGGAATGACTCGATCTACTAACATGGAAGCAAGACACCATTGGGAGAGGAAACAAACAGCACACAATAGGTCAGTACTGACATCTAACAGCAGGTCAGGCAGGTCTGATAGCAGGTCAGGAAGGTCTGACATCTAACAGCAGGTCAGGAAGGTCATTAATTGCAATTATCACTGAAGGGAGTGTGGTGCGCTTACAAGAGTATATTGGACACTGGATCTAACCAAAGATAACAGAGAGAGAGAGAGAGAGAGAGAGAGAGAGAGAGAGAGAATACATTAAAATGAATATTGTCAATTAATCACAGTGTTTAAGTGAACACAATCTTAGAAGTAGACCTGGAAGATTAGGAAGTGGATGTTTACATTATTAATACACTGTTTTACAAGCAGAACAGATTTTCAACAGTAGTCATGATGGGAAGCTATGCAATGGCTCTATCCTCACCACATTGTCTGGTCCATTTATAAAATATAGTTTTTAAAAAGTGTTCTTGGTAAAATAACTACTCACCCATATATATATATATAGCTACTGACAACTGACCCATTCAAACAGTGGAGACAAAACTAATGATAACTAACTCCTACAAACAGTGGAGACAAAACTAATGATAACTAACAACTAACTCCTACAAACAGTGGAGACAAAACTAATGATAACTAACAACTAACTCCTACAAACAGTGGAGACAAAACTAATGATAACTAACTCCTACAAACAGTGGAGACAAAACTAATGATAACTAACTCCTACAAACAGTGGAGACAAAACTAATGATAACTAACTCCTATAAACAGTGGAGACAAAACTAATGATAACTAACAACTAACTCCTACAAACAGTGGAGACAAAACTAATGATAACTAACTCCTACAAACAGTGGAGACAAAACTAATGATAACTAACTCCTACAAACAGTGGAGACAAAAGTGCTGATGCTACTCAAAACTAACCCTTGTAAGTATCACCTTTGGTGCCCCAGCCACCAGCACCACAACTAATACAGCACACACAATACAAGAAAAAGTATTGGGTATTGGGGGAGGGGCAGTCTTTGAACTTTGAACTGATATATATCGATGTCTATTACAGAAATGAAAGCTGGCAATAAAACAAACAAAATGTGTATGTGTGTATGTGATATACAGAACAAACATTATATAGATCAGGACATGGTGTTAACCAATCAATAACAACATCTGGTGAAGTGAAGTTGATTATTGGTCAGGCTTGTTACATGTAGCTTTTATAAATAGAACTGAAAGTATCTTGTTACCAGCCTAAGTCTAAAGCAGCAGACACATGGTCCTTGACCTTCTCAACATAGAACATTAGTTCTGGCATACAATTAGTGTATGCAGCTGGCACAGTAAGTTATATTGCCATTAAGTGCTTGTGCAGTAGAGTTCACCCACACAATCATCTTTTATCTCTTAAATGACACAATGGACCTCATTCACCAATCGTAAAGAAACAACATTTAGCCACATGATTCTCTATCTCTTCTATGCAAATTACGTAATCCATAAAGGCTATCACGTGATACATTTTTTTCATTGTTTTATCAATATTATCACATGGCTAAATGTTGTTTGTTTACGATTGGTGAATGAGGTCCATTGAAGATAGTAAGGAATAAAACAGAACATATTCAATTCAATATTGCCCTTCTATTTTTCCAGCTCATGGGTCAAACAATAACAAAAAGAAGCTAAAACACTTAAATGGTAATCTTTTTTTTAAAAATCAAACCAAGTTCTTTAGCCAAACTTTTTTTAGGTTTAAAGATCAAAATATTTCTGTGACAATATAATCATCAAGTTTATCATCTCATTTCAGGAATTTGTTACTGAAGGTTTAAGAGAAACCAGGAAAGAAAAATCTAGTAGTCCTTATCAAAGGGAGGTAGCTGAGGATAAAACAGTTGGTAATATCTGGGATGTTTAAACTTCCTAGCCATGAAATGTACTAACAAGTAGTCAATTATACAAACAAGACATGGTCTCTTTCATTTAATATTTACTAAGTCATTTTACTCAAATACTTAACTGGGAAAATAAATCAAGAAATGAATTGTTGTTTGCTGAACCACATTTTAAATTGGCAAATAAGGCATTTTTAACATGAGAAGGAAAATAACCCATTGGATGATACAGCTGAGACTATCAAATTCTTTGTGATGCTTGTAGATATCCTTAATAATTTACATTATAATAATTTCGTATTCCTTATGCTAGGACAACTTTGTACAAAAGCTCTTTCTTCCCTAGTGCCATTAAAGAAAAGAATGGGTTGCCCAAATCTACCAGGAAAACCAACAACTTCGTAGAGTTTAAAGTCACTGATTAACATGTATGACTAGATTGACACATGAAATGAATAGGATGTAAATATATTCTTTTTTGAAGTAAAGTCTGTAAAATGATGAATTTTTTCACCCAGCTTGAATGAATACCTGACATTAGTTAGAGTAAATCCATGACAGTCTAATTGAAGGTAACTGAAATATACCATTTACCTTTAATCCAGGACAGTGAGCAAAGAATGCTTCAACACTCTGTGAATGATACAGTGAACCATGACCTACAGCACTGCAGGGAGTTCGTATAGTCAGCCTGCCACAATCAAACTCATTCCCTGATCTGTATCTGTACATTGCTGCCTCATTCCTTATCTGAATCATTTGTAAAAGGAAACATTACAAACAAGAAACACATTCCATAATATTGACAGACTTTGAGATTTTAACAAAATCAGATTTGTAAACAAACATTTTAAGAAATAATTAGCCACCCGCTCCATTATAACTACATTAAGTTGTTGCAAAGCGGGCGACATCTATCTATCAAGACTAGAACCGAGCAGTACAAAAACTCATTTGTTCCTGACAAGGTCAGACTATATCAATGCCACTTGTTGATCAATAAACATGTAAAGGATCAAGAGGTCTGTGTGTAGTCGTTCAATGAACTCCTTATGTTGTGTCTGTTCTATTTTATGTGAATGTTTTTGTTGTCTTGTTTTATATATGAGAAAAGAGTCCTTGGAATCATAACAAATTTCCATAAGGATCTATTAAGCAGTCTTAGCATTAGACATGAACTTGTTTACGTTTCTTTCCAGCACTACATTAAGAATTGAATATGTCTACATTGCTTTAGTTGAACAAGCTGTTCAAACCAACCACTGAGTCATTATTCTCTCTTTCCAAATAACGTCTGTTAGTTATATTATATGATGTTATGGAGTGTAATGTACATGTTTCTCATGTAACAAAGAAAAAAAAAAAGGGCAGATGAAGAAGTTTCTGATCAAACTATGAGGTGGTCTGTCATAATTCAAAATAAATAAATATGTGTGTAAGTTGAAGACAGGAAGACTGGATAGAGACTTGAGTTGTATTTTAAATTATAATTTCAGTTGTGTTTCTACATATTTCAACTTTCAAGAGAAGCTTGATTATGTTTGATTTTAAGTTCTACATTATGAATTTAATATGCATTGTGATGTTGCTCTTTCAGGCTGTCTTGAGGTCAACTATGAATGACTGTTGAATTTCAACCAATTACTCTGCAAGCATTTGGGTGTTATTGTTCGGGTGTATTCCGTGTAGTTGATCAACAATACAGACAAAACAAACACATCGGTTTTAACTAGTAAAGAGATGTAGTCAACGCTGAAGAACAATGTAACATGTATTTATTCTAAGAAAAGGCCACAGTAAACGTCTCTGTCACTAAACACGTCATTACCTTGGAGGATTATATCGCTAACTGATTTTCCGGTCTCTAACCCAACATATCCCAAATGTCACTAGTCCCGTTCAATATGCGTCTTCTATGGTGCGTCGCTAAATAACTAAACTATAAATAAGGTGTCTACACTGGTTTTGTTGTACTAGCTGTTTGGAGCTACAAACCTAAACCTGACAATCAACACTATGGTAACAAGGCATAGTGTGTATAAACTAATAATAACATGGATCTAGGATGTGCAGATCTATTTATATCAGAAGGCAAAATAATTATTGATTGAATTACTAAGATGAAAATTTAACAAATTATGCAGATCTAAATATATGAAGCAATTGTTTTTTGCTCATCAGGCACAAATGCCTTTATCAGGCTGTAAATTAGTTTCTAAAATATTTTATTTTTCAGTGACCTGTTCCGAATATGAACATAGAATAGAATGATCTGATTTGTTTATACCTGATAGTTTCACAAAATAACCACTTCTAAAACAATTATTTTCAAACTTTTGAATATTTTTAAGCGGAGGAGGGCTTGAATATATTTTTGGATACATAATTTCCATAATATGAATCACAGATCAAGTGGTCTAACACACACACACACAAAATGTGTAAGGTAAGAGAAGCAGACACATAAAAAGATAAACCAGAAGACATGGAATGAAAAGCAGTTTAAAAAAGAAAAATGGACCAGCTTTTCATGAGTGCCAATCTCATGGCTAGATACTATCTGATGTAGTATGTATTAAAATAAATAATAAAGCATATCATGATTGATTAATGACCTGATCAAAGGCTGGAAAAATGTAATCTGCAAACTGAATTTCAGCAATGGCTGTAGCTCCAGTTACTGCTATACCAATGCCAAAAGAGACAATGCCCTGCTCACTTAATGGACTGTTGAACACACGATCAGCTCCTAAAAGCAAGATAGATATAAACATAATATAATAATAATAAGAGATAACCTAGATAATAAGAGATAATCTAGATAACTTGTAAAACATAATGGTCTACACATTTTATATCATTTTTATTTGGGGGTGGGGGGGGGGGGCATAGACTTGTGAGTTTCAAGGGGACCTGTAAATGTACCAGAATCACATCAGTTATTCTCCATATCCACCAGAAACATAAACTATGGGCTGTATATAACATAAATAAATAGGCTGTTCCAATTCATTAATCTAAACAAACAAAAGCTTCCCAACAGAGCTTGATCTTTCAGTTACTTTAAGATTTTGAGTCTGAAGAGAACATCACTATAAAATATTTCCTAACCGAAACCAATGTTTAAGAATCCACCTTGTAATGTCACATGATTTATTTAGTATTTGATTAGAATACAGAATTAGCACCAACTCTTACCATATTTTTCTTTCAGTCCAACACTGCATCGAAACACACCTCCAAAGGCCACATCTTCACCAAATAAAACTAAAAGAATCAAATGGAACATGAACTTCAGTTCTTTGCAACAGTTCATTTTTTAAAGTCTAAAAAATGTCATTTTTAGCTTTTACTATCTAACAAAACTTGAAGCTTATCTTACACAAAATTCAATATTTGCCATAGCTAAATGTTTAAGTATGAATGGAAAATGGCTGTGCTATTGTGAAATAAGATATAAAAGTTTGCTTTAAAACATCATTAAATACTTACTACATTGGGTTATATTTATCTTAGTGTCAAACAGTAAAAACAATCTTTTTTCTTTCAAAGCAAATAAAATTGGAAAAAAAAAAGCTAATTTTAATAAGCCTCACATAACAAAAGAACCGTTACCTGCAGATGAGTCCTTGGCTAAAGCAATGTCTAATGCACTTGTTATAGACTGGAAAAAGTTCATTTTTGTTGTCTCCCCTGAATTCAAGAAATATAATTAATAAAAAACATAATTAGTGCTAACAAAAGATTCCAAGCTGCAATGAAGAACAAAAAAATTTAATTAAAATTGAGAGGATTAATATTTAAGATATAAAAAAATATTGTTTATACAAGAATTTGAAATTTAAAATATTATCTCATCAGCACTTATTTTATTGTTAGCCTCGATTTATTTCGTACAAATTAGGGAGAAAATTGATACAGCTTCCAAACTTAATAATAAATATTCTTAAATTTATAAAGTGAGACATATGAACATAAATTCTAGATCCATTTTAATTCTGAAATTGTAGGAATTAAAATAAAAAGCACTAAGAATTAGGTCAAACATATCCACCCAGTTTGTAAAGACAAAATCTACATTGTAAAGTAACTACTACAAATGATTCACAGTACAAACACATGTAACTATGTTTGGCAGCTTGCTTTTAACTGACATAGATGAGAGGACCTGGCTGATGGCAGCTTTGGAACAAAACATCTAGAGAGCTTTTTACAAAGGCCACCATATACATATTTGAGACCAAAAGAATTCTATTGCTGTGAAAAGATAACAAGACAACCACTGGCACTAGCAGACAACAGTTATGTTTGCGCTAGATGTGGCGAAATATGTAGATCCTAACTAGACCTAGGCGTCCTAGGACTGTGTAGCCAGGTGAAATACTGCACTACTCCTTAATATAAATTTGATCACTTTGATGTAGATCTAGATATTATAAATATAATTATAGATAGATCTAGATCAACTATTTCTACTACCTATAATATAGCACCATATAGTCTTTAGTACTCTTTAAAATATTTATATTATAAAGATCTAGTATTGTGTGTGTAATACAATTGACTGTACACCTTTAACTTTAACAATCATATTGAATCATAATGTCAGTCAAATGTAGAGTCTGATTTCTAGTACTATATTATACTGTCTATATAGACCTAGTTAATTGAATGTTTTCACGAGGAAACTAAATGTACTGTCAAATTCAATGGAGCCCAATCAGCACCTTTTGAGGTTTGCAGTGGTGTCAAGCAGGGATGTGTGCTCGCACCTACTCTGTTTGGCATATTCTTCTCCTGTCTACTGCATTATGCGTACAGCGACATAAACGAAGGTGTGTTTCTCCATACAAGATCCTCTGGAAAACTATTTAATGTATCAAGGCTGCGGGCAAAAACCAAGGTTAGGAAGCTACTCGTCAGGGAACTCCTGTATGCTGATGATGCAGCTATTGTGGCTGATTCTGATATTCAGCTACAGTCCATGGTTGACAAACTATCTGCTGCTTGCCAGAAGTTCGGCTTAAACATCAGTCAAAGCAAGACTAAGATACTTGTCCAAAACACAAACACTGCACCTCAAGTAAGCATTAATGGCCAACCACTAGAAATCGTTGATCACTTTTGTTACCTTGGCTCCATCATATCCAACAACACTCTACTGGATAAAGACATAAACAACAGGATAGCCAAGGCAATGGCCACCATGTCACGGTTGCAGAAAAGAGTCTGGGACAACATATTGCTGACTAGCAGTACTAAAGCCCTAGTCTACCGGACCTGTGTGTTGAGCACCTTGCTGTACGGAAGTGAAACATGGTCAACCTACTCATGGCAGGAAAAAAAGCTGAATGTCTTCCACCTCCGATGCCTAAGGCGGATCTTTAAAATAAGGTGGCAAGATAAGATAACAAATGAGGAAGTGCTACATAGAGCAGGATGCCAGGACATCCGCTCTGTTATCAGCAGCAGACGCCTTGGCTGGCTTGGCCACGTTCGTAGAATGCCAGTAGGTCGACTTCCACAGGACATCCTGTATGGCGATCTAATTGAAGGCAGGAGAGCCGCTGGTCGCCCACTTTTACGTTATACGGATGTATGCAAACGCGACATGAAGCTCTTCAAAATCGACACTGGCAACTGGGAAGAGGTGGCACTGGACAGATCCACATGGAGAGAGAGCATAAAGGAAGGGTCACAGATTGCAGATGTCATACACAACAGAAGCAGAAAGAAGGGTGAAAATGCAATGGCGCCTGGTGATTTTATATGCCCAACCTGTGATCGCAGCTGTGTATCAAGGATTGGCCTCTTTAGTCACACAAGAAGTTGCAAAGGGAAAAGATCGTCTCACGAGACGTAAATGCCACAGGAATATAGACCTAGTAGTAGTAGTAGAAAAATAGCCTCTGTCTGATTTTAGATCTAGAACAGGGGTGGGCAAATTAAGGACCGCAGCCCACATCCGACCCGCTGAAACCTACTGTCATCAGTTTTGCCTACAGATGTTTTATGTATATAAAAAATGCAAATATATTAAAATTAATAATTTTAAATATCAATATAAATTATTCAAACTTCTGAATCTTATCACTTATAAAATGATGATGAAGCTAAGGAAACATTGATTGCCACTACATGTCATTCCAAGAAGTTTAAAGTAAACACATCTATAGATTATTCTTATGGGCAATTTTTCAAAACATTCAGTCAAAGACACAAACTCATGCCAGTATTGATTCAATGCTATGAAGAACAGATTTGAAAGTGTTGGGTTGGCTTGGAACAAGATGGTAAGTGTAAAAAGAGATTTTAAAAAATAAATAAAAGAGCAATATCCTAACCCTAAACTCTAAATGGAAAGTTACACAAAGAAGCATTGAATATTAAACATAGTATTGACCTAACTATCATAGTGATCAACCTTATCAGAGCTAGGGATCTTAACCACAGGCGGTTCCGAGAAGTACTTGAAGATTTGGAAACAAAACATTCTGATGTTCAGTACTCAGTACCACACTAGTAACTACTGGCTTATCATGGGCATGGTATTGATAAGAATATATGGGATCTCAAGTAAGAAATTGTTATGTTCCTTGAAGGACATTGACTGTGACTTTGTTACTAATATTTCTAATGATGAATGGAAGACAGACTTCATATTTTTAATTGCAAATATTGTAATGGATTGTTTGAACATCAAATTTATGTGCATGTTAAATCTTTTCAAACAAAGCTTTCCTATTTCTCCAGGCAAGAAAGTGAAAACAGGTTTAGACATTTTCCTTTGTTAAAAGGTGAAACTATTTCTAGTGAAATGGTTGAAAAGTACTAGACTTATTTGGATTCCTTGATTGTGGAATTTGAAAGCTAATTATAAGACATCAAGAATTTGGAACCAGTTTTCAATACCCTCAGGTGACCATTTAGTGCAGAAGCTGATTCAGCTACAGAGGACATACCTCAAAGCAAATTATGACCTGAAAGGCAACATCCAGTCAATTCTTCTGCGGGGACTTTATGGGTGCCAGAAGCTGTATTTCCACATTTAAAAAATGTTGCAAACACATGTAAACATTTATTTTGTTTGAAAATATATAAGTGTAACTAGTGTAAGAAAGGTTGATGCTGACTGACAGCAGTCACTAGGATAAAAACTAGTTTAAATGCTACTAAGCTAATTCTACAGTTCCAGAACATTATACACAAGTGTAAACAGTTAAATACTTCATATTTGTGGTGAATTGTTGTGATGTAAAAAGACAATACACTACAATTCAAGAAAATAGTTATAAAATTAGATTCAGAAATTGCTATTAAACTTAGTCACAAGTTAGAAGTGAAGTTAGTGACTATGAGTATGACTTGACTAGAATTTAGTATTACTATTCTAGTATGACTATGTTCTATATAGATCTAGAATCTAGATAATTTAAATAAGTAAGAGATAAGTCATCTAAAAAGGTAAGTCAGTAACTGGGTTAGTAAAAATAAAAACTAAGTTTACAAGTTTGAAGTTACTAAGACTAACATGGAATGGGTTGCCTGAGCTAGCCAGGAAAACCAGTTACTTGGACTTGGTGGAGTTTGGGTCATTAGTTCATATGCATGACTAAATGCATGACGCGTAGGACGTAGATCTATCTAATCATCTTCTTTTTAACACTTTTATTTTTTGAAGTAACGTCTGTAATTTGTAAGTTTAGTAACTAGAGTCTAAATTCTACTAGTAATAGTTACTTATACTATGAGTTATAGTAGTAATACTAAATACTAGTAATAGTTAATAGTCTGTAGGGAGGTGAAATTCCGGAACTTCCGGTGTCCAAAAAATGACGTAAAAACTTGAGACAAGAGTTTTCCTTACTGCTACATAGGACTTTGTTTGAAATCGATTATGCTCACTATATATAAAGATATCATTGCTAAAAAGAGTGAATTCAATTACTTTTGATGATGGAGAACATTTTTGTCTTTAACAATTTTTTGAAAAAAAAAAATTATTTAAATATTTTGCATTGAAAGTATAAACATTTTTATTTTTGCTGATACTCATCACAGAAAAGTCGTACCCTGTTGATTTTTTTTCCTGCTAATAGTACATGTGTCTGGCTATAGGTCCTACCAATTTTCAGATCGATCTATTGTCAAAATCGAACAAACTTGAAAAAAAAAAACATTGACCTCAATGGACTCTTCAGGTTTTATTTTTTTTTATAGAAGATATTGTTTGTCAACAACAAATGAAATTATAATCTTGTAGCAGATATTATTAGCTACAGATCTAGATACTTTTGAAAGATTTTTTACCTTGCAATTTTTTTTAAAAGCATTTGAAAAAAAAATTGTTTCAGGCGATTTTGATCCCAATTTTTTAATATTTTGTTATTTTCTGCCATCACGACGCCACCATTTTGTCCCCGCCTCTCTGACATTTCTTGTAGTTTGTTTATTTCATCAATATTTACATTTTAAACAACTGAAGTTCATAAATATAAATGAAATCAGAATTGTGAGCTAGAAATTTACTACGAATACTAGATCTAGATCTACTATTAAATTTCTTATTTAATAAATAGATCTATCATCTACGAAACTCAATTCCAACTTTTTAACTTTTGATCTTGGGGGTGTGTCTCGCCAGCTGAGCCAGCGACAAGCTCTCTCTTCACTTTTTCCATGTCAACAGATGTTAGGTCAAAACGGCACAAAAAAAATCATAACTTTCTTAATGTTAAACATACAGTCATAATTTATACACCATTACTGCATTAGAAAGTATTTTAATGATGTACAAACGAAAAATTGTTTTTTCAAAGATAATTTTTTTTTTTGACCTCCTAGTCTGCTCTGACCCTCTGACCTGACAGAGGCTCTGTATCAGTAATCAATTCAATGATTAAAATTAAGACATTAAGTTAAGTAAGATTAAAGATAAGATAAACTAGACATCTAGATTTTACATACCGAATTTTTTCGGTGGAGTTTCTGGAACATACGTAAAGTGCATGCATCTTGAAGAAATTGCTAATTGATCAGTTACTCTTGGACATTTTTGGAGTAAAACAGCTAACTGAGTAGCAGCTTTTCTCAAAATACCTAGTTTTGTCGCCATTGTCAACACTAGTATTAGCTTACACGAAAATTGTGAAAACTAATAGATTATCTAGTACATCTAGATCAGTGATCTTTTTTTTTTTTTCTTAGAATAAAATTCTGTTTGTGTATTTTTTAAAATTGCTTTATAAATAGATTTAGATATAGAATAAATATCTAGAGTTAAGATCTAATTTTATAAAATAACATATAAAAATGAATGAAATTTACTTTTCTATTTCTTTATACTTAGATCTAGAGCTTTTTAAAATATTAGAATTTTAAACAACGAATACTCATTAACTAATCAATCTATTTATATTTATTTCAGCTCACAATTATTGTAGAATTAGTTTTATTTTGTCTAGACAAAAATGGAAGTGTTAAAAGTTAGGTATCTTGATTTAGAACCTAATTTATATATAGATAATAGAAATGTCAATTAAAATAGTTGTTGATTTCTCTGTTGTGACTGGTTTCTTTTTATCATGGAAACAGCACCATCTTTTGTCGAGGAAATCGATTTTCAGGAGCTTAAATTCAAAGAGGTTTGTTACCTTTAGCCTTGATTTTGATTATTTAAATCTTTTTTTTTTAATTAGAATTATTACAATTAGATCTATACTTAATCTATAGTAGTTTATTTATTTCGGACATTACATGAATTCGGACATTCGCTGTTTTTTGTGGTCATTAAATAATTATTTTAATATGTATTATAAAACTAGCGCGCTGTATAATGTGCTTGTCCATTTTCCAATGATTCTGACCCAATTTCCTTCCATTTAGCTGTCTTTTTATGTAAGAAAAACGAATTTCAAATTTGTTAGTCAGGTTGTTGTTTTTTCCTATGTTACCCGGATGACTTTACCTCTTCCTAGAGTTAAGACTATATTTTTTGATTGGCTAAGTCTATACTAATGAGCCTGGCAATATTTATTCTGTTTTTGGAGCTTATTTATTTGATTCATAAGCCAAGTTTTCTAATTCCATACCAAAAACAAATTAATACGGTGTCCGAATTAAATTACGATTTTCTTACCAAAATTTATTTCGGACAGCCAGTTTTGGACATCAATAAAAATGATCTTATATTATATTTGTTCGTTTGTTGTTGTTTTTTTCAATAGAGAATAAATGGGCAAATGTTTGGAGTGAGCTTGGTACATTGAATGAAGTTAAATGCTTAGATCTAGACCTACTAGATAGATCTAGATTTATATAGAGAGAATATAGAGGATTCAGTTAGGCAAGAATGACTATCGTAACCTATAGGGGCCTACTATACTACAAAAGATCATCTGTATTAGAAATTTATTAAATTAATAAACAAAAAAAAAAACATTCAACACACATCTAATCATGCAAACCCCAAACATTCAACACACATAAAATAAGTCTAAAAGTCGGTGCAGAAATCACTATTCCAGTGACCTAATTTTGGTAGAATAAGTGTGTTCATATTTTAATTTTTTGTGTTCGTATTTATGCATAGTTTGAAAACATCGTAATGATTTCATGTGAGGGGCTATGCCTGGGGATCTTAAAATTTAGTTAATGTTAATATAGAATTAAAATCTGAGTTTATTGATGCCTAAATATAGAGACTGTCCGAAATAAATTATGGTGTCCGGAATCAAATAATGTGGGTCAAATGTGTCCGATTTAAATGAAAACACACATCCTCTTTGACCTTAAATATAATAACAAATATAGGTTTGGGGAACAAATATAAGTAGTCATCCTTATTCTCCTTTAACTAAAGAAGATTTTGATACGTCATTTTCTTTTCTATGTCAAACCATTGTAAAATAATGCGCTGTCAAAGTCAAACTTTCAAATTTGGGCCTATAGGTGTCCGAATAGCATAAACTACTCTAGATCTATTTAATTATTCAAAATTATTGAAATTATTCTTATTCACTTATTCTAATTTCTATACTTAACCTAGATCTAGTTAAGTAGTATTAACTAACTATATAAACTAAAGTTAATAATTATAAAGTATAAATTATTATATTAAACCAAATTTAGATCCAGATCTATTTAAATTTAAAATAAAAATCAGTTGTGATTTTGCCTTTAAATTTTAAAATTAAATTAAACAGTTTAAAATTTCAGTTTTGTTGAACTAGTCCTAGAAGTAGATCTAGATCTAGTAAAATATACTTACTAGCTGTAGAGTCTATAGTGTAGACAGTAGTGTAGAGTAGAATCGATTAGAATTAGATTGATGTCTTGAACTTGAATTAGATAAATCTAGATTTTTCTAGAATACTAGATTATTTTTAGATCTTATGGCGGAAAACAGATTTCCCATTGAAAATGCATTTTTGAAAGTCAATATTCATTATCTCTGAATTTAGGCCACCTTTAGCGTATTTTTTAGATCTGATACGTAGATCTATGTTTGTGTAAGCTTCATAAGCAACATTTTGTGGAAATTCGTTTTTATTAAGATTTTGTGCCGTTGTGAAATTCACCAAGTAGGCTATTCACGACAGACAGGTTTTACTTATGGTTTTATGTGATCCCCTTTGAAAAGGTAAGAAACATATTATTTTTATAGTTATATATGAAAAAAATTGTCTACTAGAATCTAACTACTTATTATTAAAAAATGGTTGTTGTAAATGTTCAAGAAAAAAAAAAGTGAATTGAATGGTTCGTTTGTCCTGGATTTAAAAAAAAAATAGCCTTGATGCAAATACGAAAATTAGCTCTCGCAAAAGTACTCTTGACGATATTTATTTATTTACACTTAAATATTACCAATTTTAATTAGGAAACACATATTTTTTATTTAGAAATCATATTGCAATATTTTCGTACTTAAAAAAGAGGAAAAAATATAAAAAATAATGTTTTATTACCCTTTTTTATAAACCAATCGGAAGTGGTGTCGTCGAAATCGGAGGGCTTACGCTTTTTTAAAAACTTGTTTTTTCAATCATTCGCTCTGAATCCTCGAGAAAGAAGCATCGCTAAAAGCGATCTCAGTCCGAACTATCCATAAGACAATATATTTTTTATAATATTATCAACTATTAAGGTAATTATTGTACTTTAATACTAGGTTGTCGCAGCGAACAACCGATTATTGAATAACCGGACATCGGCAGTAACACACGCATGCTAAACACTTTACAGCGTGGTGCCGCATGGAGATCGATATCTTAATTTTAACTTGTATTTTATAATCTAGATCTAGATTATAGAATACCTAGATCTATAATAATAGAGATTAGACCTAGCCCTGGTCTAGATCTAGGGATTATATACTGTCTAATAGAGGCTAGATCTAGAAAAACTTCTACGGCGACTACAAGTGTTTTTTTTCCTTTGTACATTCTTTTTACTAACGCCAAGACAACCAAGATCGGGATAAAAGATTGGATTGTAGATATAGAATCTAAAAATCTAAATGTTTACATTAAAATTAATAATTAATTACGGTATGGCTAGATTAGATCTTAAAAAATGCTGACCGGTAAAAAATCTAGTGCTGTATCCCTTCCATTGTTTAGATCTAGATCTAGACAGTAGATTTAGAATTTTAGGTCTAGTACTAGTAGATCTAGACTAGAGCTACCAAAATAACGCTGATACTACATTTTTGTTTAAAAAAGCATTGTAAATCTAGACACTAGATCTAATAATATTTGTTATGTTTGTGATTTATAGATCTAGTAGACTAGTCTAAATCTAAGACTAAATAGTAAATTCTAAATCTCTATAGACTATAGAAGAATAGATCTACTTATGACTTAAAGACATCGTTAAAAATAACAACAAACACATATAAACCAAAATTAATGTTTTTATTTCTTTTCTCAGCAACATTTACAACAGATACAAAAATTGAGATTATTTGAGATAGTAAACAGAAAACACCATGCACTTCTAGCTTA
The DNA here is from genome assembly GCF_947242115.1 of Biomphalaria glabrata. Classification (NCBI taxonomy): domain Eukaryota; kingdom Metazoa; phylum Mollusca; class Gastropoda; family Planorbidae; genus Biomphalaria; species Biomphalaria glabrata. The sequence continues at coordinate 18,721,120 of NC_074716.1, forward strand.
AGCCTATTATTAGGTATACGTATAGAGTCTAGACCTCGAATGCCTAGATCTAGAAATGATCAAGAACTAGATCTATTTATATCTTGATAATATTTCATTTAATATTAGATCTTTTCTAGTCTAAAATACATCTATACCCTTTATCTAAAATTGATTCAATTGATATAAATAGTATATATATTATACTGTATTTATGTAAAAAAATGAAGATAAATATAAGAAAAAAAAGTGACTTTTTATGGTAGGGTGGGCCGAAGAGGGGCTTATTTATTAGTTATAAATACATTTTAAAGTTGTTTGTTTGTTTTTTCAAATGTTCTATAAATATACTTTTCTTTGTGACACAGTTTTATGTTAAAAATATTGTGAATTTGTGAAATTCATGGAATATTGGACGTATATGCATGACACGTAGGACATAATCATCTTCTTTTTTGAAGTAACGTCTGTATTATATAAGATAAGAAGATAAGATATCTTCTGTGAATGGTGGATTTTTCACTATTAGGGGTAAGTGTGTTTGATCTCATTTTTTTATGTTAAATACTTGTCTGATGATAATGAATTTACTTTTTTTGGATTCCTCTGTTCTTGGGCATTAAAATTGATACATATTATGTCAAAACTGATAATGGTTTTGTTATTCAGGATGATGATAAAGTATAATTTGCAACTTTTTTTTTATTAAGGGGGTGGGGTCTTGGGGGAGGGGGCTCAATTAATAGGCATAAATGTCTTAAAACACTTGTTTATTTTTTTTTTTTTCAAATGTTCTATAAATATACTTTACTTTGTGATACATTTTTCTAATTAATAATATTGTGAATTTGTGAAATTCATGGATTATTGGACTTATCTTCTGTGAGTGATGGATTTTTCATTATTAGGGGTAAGTGTGTTTGACCTCATTTTTTCAAGTTAAATAATTGTCTGTTGCTTCTGATTTTATTTTTTTTGAATTCCTCTATTCTTGGGCAATAAATTTGATATTATATAATATGTCAATAATAGCCAATTTGAAATTGGTCAAAAAAATGGTCCTAAAAGTAGAATGTTGAGAGCTCAATTTGTTTTCCGCCATATACATCGTTATTGCTACCATGCCTTTTTTTTCAGCCGCCTATTGATGTTAATCTACCATTCCATAACTTTATGCACTCAAGAGGTATAATATTTGTACACATTTTTTACCTATCAAATGGTTTAAAAAAAACAACATGATTTTTTACACTTTTTGCATATTTTAAAACTTTAAAAAAAATTTTTTTTTTTCAGTGAAACTTGTAACTAACCCACAAAAGAACACATACATAACTTCATCTGTACATTTTGTGCTACATTATTTTGAAAAACAACAAAATTGTTTCTAATATAATTGTTTAAAAAAAAATCCCCTTCATTGCTGTCTCAAGTTATTTCCTTTTGATGACTTGCGGCATAGGGTGATATATTTTCTTATTTAGAAAAGTAAAAGTTGTTGGCCTCCCTCTATTTACATATTATTGTTTTAGTGGGTGTTATGAAAATTATTGACTGTATGTATAGGTTGTCATTCTTATGTTTACATGTGCTTGTAATTCGACTGTTAGAATGTGTTAACGAAATGTTAGAGATGTGTGTTGTGTAGTCATTCAGTGTATTAAGGCCATACTAAGCAGACTCTGTTCTGTTATTATGTTGATAACAGTGGGTAAGGATTGTCTAACACCAATAAATTAAATATAAAGTCTACTGCTATGGTGTTTTACAGTTTATGAACTGTCATTTGGTCATCTCGATGGTCACCGGGTTGATTCCCTTCTCGCTGCCATCCCCCACTGTCATGTGGGAGGTATTATCTTTAACTCGGAAGGAACATGCCAAACATATAAAACTTTAAAATAAACAAATACTTTTGTCTACAGATTGTTGGTAAAGGTGCTTTTGGTGTAGTGAACAGGGCACAATGGCGTGGAAAAGATGTTGCTGTAAAACGAATAGAGACAGAGTCCGAGAAGAAAGCCTTCATGCAGGAGTTGAAACAGCTTTCTCGAGTCAACCACCCAAACATAGTCAGGCTATATGGAGCCTGTCGTGAGCAGCGAGTAATGAACAGTTTTCATCTTTTTCCTTTAATTTGACTAAATTTCATTCTTGTATTTATGTAATTATATACTTAAGACTTGCTGATTTTGTAAGTTTTTTTTTGTTTTAGGTTTGTCTTGTTATGGAGTATGCAGAAGGAGGGTCTCTTTACAATGGTATGTTGCAGTTGAAATACAAACTCTTCTGAGTAAAAACAAAAATAATTCTTTTGCTGTTTATTTATAGTTTTTAAGAATTAGTCTACTATTAAATGTCGCCCAATGCCAGTAATTGTCTAAACACACCAAGAGTACCAGGAGAGGGTACTCTGTAATGCACTGATGTTTATATGTTGTTTTTTTATGATTAGTTCTTCATGGTTCGGGCCAGCAACCAGACTTCACAACAGCTCATGCACTAAGCTGGTGTTTACAGTGTGCAAGGGGGGTTGAATATCTCCACAACATGAAGCCCAAGGCCTTAGTGCACAGAGATTTAAAACCTCCCAAGTAAGTTTTCTTTCCCTTTGTTATAAGTTCATATCATTGATTCATCTTTGTAGAAGTTTGACAGAATTTAAGATTACTAAATTTTTGTTAAATTGTACTATTTACTTAAGAATGCACATAAGCAATAATTCTTTTTAATGTATACATTTTAGTGTTTTTTTTTTCCATTAATGATAGAAGATAGAAAGAAAAAAAGCTCTATGGATGGCAACTTATTTTTTTTTAAAACATCTATTCAAAATTCCCCTTAACATTTGTTCAATAATTTGATTTTTTTTTTAGAAAGAGAAATACGTATATAGAGATATATAACCTCTCAAGTTCTCTGTAGGATTTCTTGTTTAGTTATAGCATTAACCCGCTTGACTTTTGTTGGGGGGGGGGGGGGGGGGGCTGAAAAATCCTTTTTAATAAAGAATAGCTGCCATTTGATGTCACAATGTTTGTAGCATAGATGCACAAGTTTTGCTGTGAGCTTTATTATAGCATCATTCAAATCAAATTAGAAATTTGAATAATGTATTACATCATATTCATTATTTTTGGGCTGTGAACAGGTTTTTGAATTTATGACATTCTACTAAGAAATGTTAACATTTATTGAGATTTCTTAAAAAAAAAAAGCTGGACATTGTTTCAGTAAAATAATCTGTCCAACACGTGAACAGACAAATTTTTGAGTGCTACTATTGAACTTAATGGTGTCTTTGCTGTCAACAGTCTCCTGCTTGTGAATGGAGGAACAATTCTAAAAATCTGTGATTTTGGTACAGCCTGTGACATACAGACTCATATGACCAACAACAAGGGGAGTGCAGCCTGGATGGCCCCTGAAGTTTTTGAAGGTTAGAGTTTAATGTGAAGCATTCAAGTGAAACATTCATTAGAAATATAAGTCTTGATTAATTTTCTGATCAATCTGGACATTTTGACCTTGACAAAAAGAAAACAACACTTGTGCAGATCATGATTCATGACTGATATTTTATTGTACTCCAACATGAGCAAGAGATTGAGATTTGGATGTTGTTCTAGAAAAGGTTTCAACATTTTAATAACAACAGTAGCAATGTAAAAATATCTATTTTACTCAAAAAATCATATGAAAAGGATTGTTAGCACTACAAAACAATGATGTTTGTAATAATGTATGAAAGATATATGACGGCTACAAAGTTCTAGCAGTTGTATTCATGTAGAACAGATAGAATATAGAGATAGGATGATAATAATTTTTTTTTTGCATTTCATATTTTTAATACTTAATATCTCATTTTTAGGCTCTAATTACAGTGAAAAATGTGATGTGTTCAGCTGGGGGATAATATTGTGGGAGGTATTAACTAGAAGAAAGCCTTTTGATGAGATTGGTGGACCAGCTTTTAGGATCATGTGGGCTGTACACAATGGTAAGGTGGAATATTTCCTTGTCCTCATTTTGTTGTGATATAAATGTACAGTTACAGACCTTGAATCGGTTTTGTTTTGAAGTTGACAAAGAGAAAAAAGTATATAAAATTAAACATCTAACCCACAAAGTAAGCAGACAGCTGCAGAGTGAATACATAAACAATGGAATATAGAAGGATAACAACAAAAACCTATGGTCATACATTAAGTCTAAGAAAATGGAAGCAACTGGAGTAGCACCATTAAAAGGTGAAGATAACTTAACACATAATGATAATGAAACTAAAGCTAACATTTGAAATAAATACTTTGCATCAGCTTTCTCAGCCCCAGGAGACAAAGAACTATTACTTAATTTGAACCAAGTAGTGAACCAAGTAGACAACATAGGAGTTATAGAAGTAAAAGAAAAGGGGATCTAAAAACTATTAGCAAACATTAAACCAAATAAAGCTAGATCTAGCTTATTGATCTTTTTTTAGATTTAGGTTCAAGCAAGAACTATCTAACTAGATCTAATCAATGTAGAAAGAAGTGCAATGACTAGGTCTAGAATCTACTTGTCTTTTCTGGTCTGGTATCTCTGATCTCTAGATTCGAGTCCCGATCTATCTATATATTCATAGACCTATTATATATCTATATACTCTGTATGTGTTTGTATATATATATGTATATATATATATATATATATATATATATACACACACACACACACTCAGTATTACATTTGACATAATAGTCGATCGCATGTTACACATTCTGGTGCCAAAATACACATTTTGACCATCATTTTGACTTTTTTTTAGGTAGGCAGGTTTGAAAATCCTAGAACACATAATATGTAGCAACATCATAAACCACTTAGAAAAAAATAATATCCTTACTCCATACCAACATGGCTTTAGGAAATATAGATGTGAAACATAACTAAAAGGACTAATTGATGATTTTTCAAAAGGTTTAGATAATAGTGAGCAAATAGATGCTATCTTATTAGTTTTTTTCCAAGGCTTTCGACAAAGTTCACCACCATAGTTTGCTTAAAAAATTAAAATGTTTTGACATTAATGGTCCACTGCATCAGTGGATTAAAGATTTTCTGATAGGGAGAGAACAAACTGTAATAATAAATGGCTCTAAATCAACACCAATAACAGTAAACTCAGGTGTTCCTCAAGGAGCAGTCTTGGGTCCACTACTATTTTTAATTTACATAAATGATTTACTAAATTGCATTAGTTCAGGAACAAAAGTCAGATTATTAGCAGACAATTGCATAATATATAGAACAATAAAAACAACACAAGATTCAGAAATTTTACAAAGTGAATTAGATGAATTACAGAAATGAGAATTAAATTGAAGCATGTCTTTCCACCCAGAAAAATATTAGTTATTATGAGTAACAAAAAAAAACTAAAACTAAAATTCCACTTATCTTATTCATGGTAAACCACTAACACAGACTAAAAACTCAAAATACATAGGTGTTAAAATAAATGAAAACTGTCATGGAATCCCCATATTGATGAAGCTATCAAAAAATGAAACAAAGCATTAGGGTTTATTAAAAGGAAATTTCTATAAATCAAATAAGAAAATAAAACTAAAATGTTATTTAACCTTGGTTAGGCCAATAATAGAATATGCATCCTCTGTTTGGGACCCCTCAACTCTAGAAGATGAGTGCCCCACCATCCCTGGCAGCAAGCCGCGAGAGCCTAATAGAGCCTATAGAGTCACAATCTGCAACTCCAGTAGACACAAAATAGAGCAGTGAAATTCATAACTAATGAATATTCACTTTTGACTAAAGTAACACCTTTAGTAAAATCACTAAATTTTTTAGAAAGCCTTCAGGAGAGAAGACTCAAAAGTAAAGTAGCAATTATACATAAAACACAACCATAATCTTCAAATACAAAAACAAAATCTAATTAAATACTCAGAAAGACACAAAGATAAAGGCACATTCCTCGTCCCATATGCTAGGACAAATTTGTACAAATACTCCTTCTTCCCTAGTGCTATTAGAGCATGGAATGGGTTGCCTGAGCTAGCCAGGAAAACCAGTGACTTGGCAGAATTTAAGTCATTGGTTGATATGCATGACTAAATGCATGACGCGTAGGACGTAATCATCTTCTTTTTTGAAGTAACGTCTGTATTATATAAGAAAAGATAGAAAGGAATAGATACTCTCTTTAGAATTTCTTGTCTAGTTGTATGATTAAGCCCCACTATACTTATTTTAAAGTCTCAGCACCGCCCTATGTTGTTATCCTTGAAAATCTATATTTAATGACTATATGAGGCAGAGAAGGCAGATTTATACCTTTTCCATGTAACCTACTGGGAAGGGGGAATCTTTTTTAAAAACATTTTTTTCTGTGTGATTTGTTGTCCTACTGTTGGTAGTAACATAAATGTCATCCAATATAGATGGGCATCTTGTTTAGCCATATCCTCTCTTTTCTTACAGGCAAACGTCCACCACTTATACAAAACTTTCCCAAACAATTTGAAGGACTATTGACAAGGTAATCCAATTTATTTAATGTAACAGTTCAAGCTATGGCTGAATTAAATATTGAGACTATTGCATAAAGCCCATGGGTGTATAACTTTGCCAAAGTAGGATTTTCAGATTATAAAGATACATAGTTTAACAAATGTTATTTACCATTTTAGATTCAGTTGTGATGCTACAATTTAACTAATTGAGCTTTCAAAATTGAAAGGTTTTTTTTTTATCTGATTAATATCACAGGACAAGCTCAAGTAGAGTTTCAAAACATTTTGTTTTCATTATCCAAAAGCAATAACATTCATTGATAAAAAGAAATCTTATAACATTCATTGAGAAATAGAAATCTTATAACATTCATTGATAAATAGAAATCTTATAACATTCATTGAGAAATAGAAATCTTATAACATTCATTGAGAAATAGAAATCTTATAACATTCATTGATAAATAGAAATCTTATAACATTCATTGAGAAATAGAAATCTTATAACATTCATTGAGAAATAGAAATCTTATAACATTCATTGAGAAATAGAAATCTTATAACATTCATTGATAAATAGAAATCTTATAACATTCATTGAGAAATAGAAATCTTATAACATTCATTGAGAAATAGAAATCTTATAACATTCATTGAGAAATAGAAATCTTATAACATTCATTGATAAATAGAAATCTTATAACATTCATTGATAAATAGAAATCTTATAACATTCATTGATAAATAGAAATCTTATAACATTCATTGAGAAATAGAAATCTTATAACATTCATTGAGAAATAGAAATCTTATAACATTCATTGAGAAATAGAAATCTTATAACATTCATTGATAAATAGAAATCTTATAACATTCATTGATAATGTTATTTACCATTTTAGATTCAGTTGTGATGCTACAATTTAACTAATTGAGCTTTCAAAATTGAAAGGTTTTTTTTTTATCTGATTAATATCACAGGACAAGCTCAAGTAGAGTTTCAAAACATTTTGTTTTCATTATCCAAAAGCAATAACATTCATTGATAAAAAGAAATCTTATAACATTCATTGAGAAATAGAAATCTTATAACATTCATTGAGAAATAGAAATCTTATAACATTCATTGAGAAATAGAAATCTTATAACATTCATTGATAAATAGAAATCTTATAACATTCATTGAGAAATAGAAATCTTATAACATTCATTGAGAAATAGAAATCTTATAACATTCATTGAGAAATAGAAATCTTATAACATTCATTGATAAATAGAAATCTTATAACATTCATTGAGAAATAGAAATCTTATAACATTCATTGAGAAATAGAAATCTTATAACATTCATTGATAAATAGAAATCTTATAACATTCATTGATAAATAGAAATCTTATAACATTCATTGAGAAATAGAAATCTTATAACATTCATTGAGAAATAGAAATCTTATAACATTCATTGATAAATAGAAATCTTATAACATTCATTGATAAATAGAAATCTTATAACATTCATTGAGAAATAGAAATCTTATAACATTCATTGAGAAATAGAAATCTTATAACATTCATTGATAAATAGAAATCTTATAACATTCATTGAGAAATAGAAATCTTATAACATTCATTGAGAAATAGAAATCTTATAACATTCATTGATAAATAGAAATCTTATAACATTCATTGATAAATAGAAATCTTATAACATTCATTGAGAAATAGAAATCTTATAACATTCATTGATAAATAGAAATCTTATAACATTCATTGAGAAATAGAAATCTTATAACATGCATTGATAAATAGAAATCTTATAACATTCATTGAGAAATAGAAATCTTATAACATTCATTGAGAAATAGAAATCTTATAACATTCATTGATAAATAGAAATCTTATAACATTCATTGATAAATAGAAATCTTATAACATTCATTGATAAATAGAAATCTTATAACATTCATTGATAAATAGAAATCTTATAACATTCATTGAGAAATAGAAATCTTATAACATTCATTGATAAATAGAAATCTTATAACATTCATTGATAAATAGAAATCTTATAACATTCATTGAGAAATAGAAATCTTATAACATTCATTGAGAAATAGAAATCTTATAACATTCATTGAGAAATAGAAATCTTATAACATGCATTGAGAAATAGAAATCTTATAACATGCATTGATAAATAGAAATCTTATAACATTCATTGAGAAATAGAAATCTTATAACATTCATTGAGAAATAGAAATCTTATAACATTCATTGATAAATAGAAATCTTATAACATTCATTGATAAATAGAAATGTTATAACATTCATTGATAAATAGAAATCTTATAACATTCATTGATAAAAAGAAATCTTATAACATTCATTGAGAAATAGAAATCTTATAACATTCATTGATAAATAGAAATCTTATAACATTCATTGAGAAATAGAAATCTTATAACATTCATTGAGAAATAGTAATCTTATAACATTCATTGAGAAATAGAAGTCTTATAACATTCATTGAGAAATAGAAATCTTATAACATTCATTGAGAAATAGAGATCTTAATTATAAAATCTTTGTACAAAAACTTGCCCAATTCAATAAAATTACACAATAAAAATAATAATAACAATAAAAAAAATGATACAGTATATTCATTAGTAATACAGTTTGTTTTTACAAGGTTAAATAGCAAAATGAATCAGTCTGAATCATTATTATGTTAATTAAATTTTAAACCTTTGCTTTATAATATCCAATTCCATTGTGTAGGTGTTGGGCAGGCAACCCATCAGAACGTCCATCAATGGCAGACGTAGCCAGAGTGATGAATATAGTATGTCAGGTAAGTCTTTACATCACTATGTCTTACTTTAAGACCTTGGTCAGTGGGTATAAAACTCTCCAGCAAGGTCTCTGATTGGTCAGAGGTGACTTCTACAGCCTCTTCCCAGCTGTTGCCCAAGAATCTAGTGATAAAAGTAATGTACAATCATTCTCATTTTGAGATGAGGAGAACTCTTACTCACTGAAACCATTAAATTATCAAATGCAGGGAATTTCGTTTTTTTCTTCACTGATCATATTTTGGTTTTATTTGGCTTACATTTTTTAGAAATATTTTGTCCAAGCCTGTTTTCTTCAATATTTCAATTATATTACTACACTCACAGATTGAAAACAAAAAGGGACATTATATTGTGGCATTGATTGATAGAATTGTTGGTTGGGACAAACATATTGTATCCAGCAATAATCATAATTTGTTTCAACAGAGCTCTCTGCTAATAGACCATAAAGTTTTAAAATATTTTAACTCTGTTTCATCCTCAAATGAATTAAGTGCACTTGCCGATAATTGTTTTATTATCTTTTCATTTATTCACTTCACTTGTTCAATTTCTCCTATCCTATTATTGATAATATTTTGAATGACTTACATTAACCTATAAAATCACTACTTTCTTGTCTTTGCAGTTTTTCAAAGGTGGGGATGAACCTTTGGTCATTTCAAGACATCATGACATGGACATGGAGGATGAAGATTGTAAGTTGACACCTTAAATAAGTTGTCAAGTGTGACTTTTTTGTCTTTCTTTTATATATTATGTTTAAAAAATGTGTACCATTTTACTGAATGTTTCAGACGAATCGGTTGAGGGACAGTTTATGATGCCTAATGCTGGTACCACTGGAGGGGAATCTAGAGCCAGCACCATCATCAACACATTTCGTTACCACGAACCTCGTCCATCATACCCTACACCTGTGGTGGTGGAGGTCAGTGTCTATGACATTTATTTTAAGTTTCTTTCCTTATGGAAAGACTTGAGATTTGATAGTTACATATCTTGTTAACATTTTATGGGCTAAAACCATTTTCGTGCAGTTGTCAAACAGTTTTATTTGGATGTTTACTCTTATCTCTACTTTAAAATGTACAAAGTGTCAAATTTAATAGAAATCCAAAAAGCAATATTATGTATACATTTAGGATGAAAGCAAGAAGCCCAGGGGTCAGATGAGTGCCCCACCATCCCTGGCAGCAAGCCGCGAGAGCCTAATAGAGCCTAGAGGGTCACGATCTGCAACTCCAGTAGACACTAGCAAGCGTTTTTCTGCAGACTTCACAAAACTGGATGAACTGGACTTGTCTGGTCAGCATGTGATGCCCCCACCCCACAGGGGTAAGTAGACAGACAGGAAGTAAGTTGTGCTATGCCCTGACTGTATTGTACTTTACCATCACTCTATGTATCAGTGGTTCAATTTCAATAAACTGGTATGCCCTGACTGTATCCTACTTTACCATCACTCTATGTATCAGTGGTTCAATTTCAATATGCATGGATTGCAATAGAAGTATTATCATTGGTATATTTTTGTTCATTAAATTAATATGCTACTTGATGCTAAATTAACTAAATTAACTATTCTCTAAATTAGTGTATTAAGTTATTTTGACAAATTTAGGTTTAAACTGTTAGCCTACTTCAATAAGTTTTTTGTCACACTTGATTGGTGATGTAACTTGTGATATCAATATTGTATTGACAGTTGTAAGCCTTAGAAAACTTCGTGTCTTCAAAGGTTTTGGTCCAAGTTGAACAAAACTTTTGTTTTGTCAGGTCTGAAAGCTTCATGCAATGAAGAGAGAGATCACACATTGTTCCTTCTTGTTATCCTAACTTCCAGCATCTGCCTGCTTTAGCTCAGCATCCATTTGACTCATTCAATTTATCATTCCTTTTAGACCACGCCAATTGTTTGCTCATCAATATAAATAGCAAACTAATGCTTGTGTGTTTGGTGTCAGCTACCCTCTTTGTGTGTTTGTTCTTGTTGATACACATTTGTTTAATCAGATCAAATCTGTTTTCTGCTTTTCATCATACTTTGCCCTGTTGCCTTCCTTTGTGTCCATTCCAATAGTTTGTGAGGGAAATATGTTAACTTTTATATACCAGCGTTTCAATCAATTATCTTGTAAAGATTTGGGGGGGGGGGGGTATCTCTCTTGCCTAAGCTTTTTCTGAGATTAGCCATTTTAACATGATATGTAGAATTAACCAAGTTGTGAAGTTACTGGCTTTGCGTGTATATGTTGTAGTCTGATAGAAGCATTAGCATGACATGTTAGTCTCCCTTGTTTTCCCTCACACATCAGTGGCAGGTCACCGGAGGTCAGGGTCACAAGGAACTACCCCGGCATATGTCTTAGCAACAGCAGGCCCACAATACATGCAGATTCCCCATGGTAAGTTATAAAACCAGAAAGCAGCAATGTTTAGCCAGTTGTACCAAAGCTTTAGCATTTTTTGAACATTTACAATTCGACAATTAATTTTCTAGTTATTGTTACTAGTTTTTCTAGTTATATTTACTTTTTATTTGCAAGGAAAGTATTTTTGCTTTACCTAAACATATCAAAGGATACAAAATATGTATAAAATGTGTAACTTTTAATCTTTGTGCGTTGTATTCAAATTTATGGCAAAACTTATTTTGAACCTTGGCATTCAATAGTTACACCTTGGGCTTCATCATTCCATCTATAAAACTATGTAGACATCGTGTATAGGGAAAAATAGGTTAGACATAGTTACTAGGGAAAAATAGGTTAGACATAGTTACTAGGGAAAAATAGGTTAGACATAGTTACTAGGGGAAAATAGGTTAATCATAGTTACTAGGGAAAGATAGGTGTAAACATAAGGCATAGTTAGGTGTAGGGAAGATGTCTTTTTTTTTCTTATCATATTTTTTTCATAATTTATTTACATTGAACTTTAGCCAAACGAGGTAGGATTTCTCTGTTTATTTCCTTTGTCAGTTCCCAGGTTCTGATTTTGTCCCCACTAACTTTTTTTTTAATGTTCCTTTTTTTTTTTTTTTTTTTTAGCTCTACATTCAGCACCCTGGTTTGATTCACTTGTGATAAATGTCCAATATTTAATATGGTTATGGAATCATTTTTTTTATTTTTGTATCAGAGTATTTGCTCAATTGTAATACATTTGAGAACAATGAATGTAAGTGGATGGGGGGGGGGGGGGGTACTAACAAGCCTTGATTCACTGTGCAGAATTTTTTTCTTTGGCTTAAGATTATTTTATTTTGTATAAATATATTGTAATGCAGATTGAGCATAAAGTCTTTCACTGATTAGAAATTATATTTTTTAGTCTAATCTTTATTAGGGTCTTGGATAAATAAAGATGTTTTTTTTTTTGGTTGTTTTTAAATAAGTTTTATATAGCAACTTTCATGCTTATAGTATGCTCAGAGGGCTATGGTCCAATCTCATTTGTGGACCCTTGGAAATAGGGTGTCTAGAAGAAGGTTTTCTTTGCTGCCTTTATGTGCTCAGTAAAAAGATCTCTGCCTTAGTCAGGTGTCGAACCTTGAGCCCCCTTGATAGGAAGCCAAGTCACACTCAAGCCTACTTAGCCTCTCTGTTAAAACTTCAAAACTAAGTCTGAAGAAAATTTGTACACACTTTTTAGACTACGTTCATCCACTAAAAAATTTAAAAGTACATCCACTGATAGACTAAGTACATCCACTGATAGACTAAGTACATCCACTGATAGACTAAGGACATCCACTGATAGACTAAGTACATCCACTGATAGACTAAGGACATCCACTGATAGACTGAGTACATCCACTGATAGACTAAGTACATCCACTGATAGACTAAGTACATCCACTGATAGACTAAGGACATCCACTGATAGACTAAGTACATCCACTGATAGACTGAGTACATCCACTGATAGACTAAGTACATCCACTGATAGACTAAGTACATCCACTGATAGACTGAATACATCCACTGATAGACTGAGTACATCCACTGATAGACTGAGTACATCCACTGATAGACTAAGTACATCCACTGATAGACTAAGTACATCCACTGATAGACTAAGTACATCCACTGATAGACTAAGTACATCCACTGATAGACTAAGTACATCCACTGATAGACTAAGTACATCCACTGATAGACGAAGTACATCCACTGATAGACTAAGTACATCCACTGATAGACTAAGTACATCCACTGATAGACTGAGTACATCCACTGATAGACTAAGTACATCCACTGATAGACTAAGTACATCCACTGATAGACTAAGGACATCCACTGATAGACTTAGTACATCCACTGATAGACTTAGTACATCCACTGATAGACTTAGTACATCCACTGATAGACTAAGTACATCCACTGATAGACTAAGTACATCCACTGATAGACTAAGTACATCCACTGATAGACTGAGTACATCCACTGATAGACTGAGTACATGCACTGATAGACTAAGTACATCCACTGATAGACTAAGTACATCCACTGATAGACTGAGTACATCCACTGATAGACTAAGTACATCCACTGATAGACTAAGTACATCCACTGATAGACTAAGTACATCCACTGATAGACTAAGTACATCCACTGATAGACTAAGGACATCCACTGATAGACTGAGTACATCCACTTATAGACTGCTTATATTCACTCTTCTATTTCATGTGGCATCTCAACAATGTTTGATTTTCTACCAGAACTCTTGAAGTATGTCAGATATAAAAGAGATGACTTGTATAAACCATGGCTTCTAGAAACAGAAACAGTCAAGCTAATTCATTGTGTTTCCCACATCTTCCAGAACATATTGCTTCCACTAGTGTCTATCAATAGTTCATCAGGAAATGACTTTGTGCTCATGACTTGATGCTTGCCATTGATCACCTTATTACTTAGGTTTGCTTTTAAAGCATTTGTATTTTCATGTGTGTGTGTGTGTGTGTACACATATCCTAATATAGACCAACACTTTCTTTTAATTTCTGTGCATGATATTTTGGCTGTCGTGCACACTAGAGCCCAAACCTGGCCATTCTGGCTCAATGGACAACATCCTGCTCCCCGCGTCAGTTTGTACCCCACTTCAAATTATTATAACATCCTCATCACCTCCTGCAGGTATGCCTCACTTTTATGTTGCTACTAAGTCTTTGAATAACTGCATTCTTTGCTTTCAGTTTCATTTAGCAGCCAAACTTTTTGTTTTATATTTAATCTTTTTAGTCATCTGGCTTTGCAGTAGAACGCTAACCCTGCATGGTGTATGTGTACTACCACTTAAGCATGTATAGATAACTTAAAATATTTCTCAGATTTGTACAACTTTCTTAGGTATACTTTGTCACAAGCATATTTTCTAAAAAGTTTAAACTATTTGGAAATAAAAATTTATAATTTTTTTTACTGACTTTTCTTTAAATATAAAGAATACTCATATAGAATCAACAGGTACTGATATATAATAAACACAGCAAAAAGAAAACATAAAGACAGTATGTGATAGAAAGGGGAGGGGGAGGGAGATCAAGTTTGTAGCAGTATGTTAAACTTGTTCTTGAATCTAATGGTGGCTGGAACTGAACAAACTTTTGAAAGATAAACCCTTATTTTGTTGTCTCACTGCGCTGGACCAAATGTACTTTTTCTTTCTGCCTTTATGGGATCTAGTTATAGGTATTTCTGGGTTGATCACATTTTTAGTAAAAGTGTTTGACTGTCTCCTCTGCACAACTTTGAAACAGAAAATACATTTTTGAAACTGACTTTATTTTAACTTCAGTGCTGCATGTGTGTGTTTGTCTTGGTCCCAGACTGCATGCTCCATAACATTTGAGTTCATTTAGTTTTACATTTGTTCAACAACACATTTGATCAAACACTCATTCTACACATTTTGTTTGTAGGGATCAAATAATAGGCTGATCAAAAGTCTGCATGTGTGTCATGTGCATGCTGAAGCTAATAATGTGTTCAAGGATTTTTGTTGAGTTCTCAAGTACTTGTGTTCAAATACTTTATGCAAGCTCACTGATAGGGACAATGAAAAAGTTTTTCTTGTTGTGTAAAATGCTCAAATATTCAATCAATATTTCACTAGAGTAGATTTGTGTGTGTGTTGAAAACAATGTGAGCACAAAGCTGTAGAACTTGTTCATTTTCTCTTCTCACCTAGTGTCCGGTGGAGCCACACCTTTTTGTTTTCTCTCATTCAACCCTATACACATCAATCACTTATTTTTCTACTCTGTCTTTATATGAGAAACGAGTCCTTGTAATCACAACAAATTTCCGTAAGGATCAATAAAGCAGTCTTAGTCTTAGTCTTAGTCTTAGTCTTAGTCTTAGTCTTAAGATTCATCGTTTCTTGTACTTCTGAACATTGGAATAAGCCAAAGTTGAACTAGATGGTTTATTCGTCACTTTGGTCCAGTGTATTAGAGAACTGACAAGCTAGTGACATAGCCTTTTTTTTTTAAATTCATTTTTTTTCTCAGTTTATTAAATCCCTTCATTATACAACCCTAACCCTTATAATTGTTAACTGATCTTAGTTTGAAATGTGTATGTGTATATATATATATATATATATATATATATATACATAGATATCAGCCAGAGTCCTAGCTCACTGACCCATTCTCCAACATGTTTGTACACCTACTTTATATATTTGAAAGAAACAATTTTTCCCTCAAGTGATATTTCTTTCTTTTGTCATCCCAAATGATTTTTCTCAAGAGGAACTACTAATGTTGAACAGCACAAAATAAACTTTTTTTTTCCCCAAACAGTGAATTGCAGTATTAGGTGCATAAACATGCACTTCTAATACCAAATAGCTTTTTTTTTACTGCATGTGTTTAAGTGTAGGCTTAGGATTGGTATAAAGGCTAAATCTACATCCTGATAAAGAATTGAGGACATCAAGTGTATTTTTGTGTGTGGAGCAGTATAATGCAGTCTTTTCCTTTAGAGGATGCAAAAGAGTTCCAGCCAAATTATGCATCTAGCCTGTCAGCTATTTTAGTGTATCAAAATGTGTGTCAGTGATACTAGAAGGTATTTGCTTAGAGTATGTGTGGGATAGACTTTAATTAGGCCAACCTTATGCACAAACTTCTCTTGCACATGATTCAATTCCCTTGTAAAGAGTTTATAAAGTGCTTTGTCTTAACCTAACTAACAAAAGAACTGAAAGCTTTTGTTCTGGCTGTCATGAGAGAGGGGGGGAGAGCATGAAAGAGGTCCACACATATTACATATATAAAAGAAGCATATGTGACCATGCACACATATTACATATATAAAAGAAGCATATGTGACCATTGACTCCTGGCTGGTAATTGCATGCATGGAAGATGTTTTTAATGAACATCTCTATGGTCTGGAGGTTAATTCAGTACTTCCTTGAAACTAGGAGGAGTTGCCGTATTGAGGGTCACTGGTTTGAACCCTGGTCGACACAGTCCCTTATTTTTGTAATATTTAATTTACTATTTTCTCTCATAAAGAATGTGGTCCTTAGTGCTGCTTTTATAAATGTAATATCCAGGCATCAGTTCTTGTTTCATCACTTAGTTTCATATTTGTATTTACTTTACATGAAAGAGGTGGCAGGGCATGAGAGAGTTTTTTAAATCTTACAAGTAATGGTTTGTAACAAGAGAATATTGTGATAAATCAGGGAACAAATCAATGGGTTTAGCCAGTGGGTAAAACCAGCTGCTAGTGTATGTATATGAACATTGTAACTTACAATACCATGAACTCTAAAGTACTGGCTACAAACTCAATTTTGTTTTTGAAAATAAAAGTAGTGTTTTGTCCTAACTTAACTAACAGAACTGTTTTGATCATGGCCGTCTAACCCAACCAAGCATTAGGTAGACACTTGTTCACTCAATGTCTGACCATGTCATGCTATTTACATCTCAACTATTTCTCATCATCAGTATTTGTGTTCATTTCACTTTGGATGCATTATTACCAAATGATTTCTTTAAACAATCTTTTAGTTATATTTTTATCAGTTTTGTAGTCATTCAAATTATCAGACAACATTTGAGATTAGTTGTTTTTTTTCTTTAATTAAGTTTTAAGTTGAGCAGCGCCTGAAAGTATTTCATAGCATTACTTCATGCCTGGCTTTTATTTGAAGTGAATGTTGTGTTGCCTCAAAATAGTCTCTAGTAATGTGCAAACCAGAGTTGTTTGTCATTGTTCTAATATTATAACCCATGCTACGTTATGCAGTATGAATTGATGAATTTAACTACAGACTAATGGCTCACAAAAAATAGTGTAGATTAAAGATACAAATATTTTTGTCTATTATCATTTTATCATTAAGCTTACAACTCTGGTAGGTGCTGCTTCAAAGTCTCCTTTTTGATTCACCTTAACCTTGGCTTACTTCATTCCATTTGTTCTATTTTTCAGGTATGGGGCATCGGAGAATTGGCTCAGACGAGTCGTCCTCCATCACTACCCCTCTTTCCATCAACACAGGTAGCCCCATCACTAACCCTGTCCATCATAGCAACACCTACCCGAGTCAGCTGGGTCAGATTGGTCGATCAATGCCCCGGCCAGGTGGCCCATTCCCATCCTCGCCATCAAGATCTTTGTCTTACCAGGTGCCCGGGCATGAGCCAGGGGCAGCATCTCTCTCTACAGACTATCATTTGCCCCAAATGGCTCGACATGGCCATGAAGCGGGTACAGTTCTTAATTGTTGTCTTGTGCCTTTACCCTTAGATGGTAGCGTTAGTTTTAAAATCTTTATTAAGAGAATACGAATTAACAATTTGTATTAAGTATTGCAAACATTAAGTCATGTAGATTCTGTAAGATTTTTTATAGCAAGATGAGCTCTAGACCTACAATACACAGGCATGTTAATGTTTTTCTATTGGCTGTTTTGCTTATTATATCAAGACAACAAAACTGACTAGCACATAGTATATATGGGCATGTTTATCTGTCCTGTTTGGTAACCATGGTGTATGTGTCAGTTGTATGGAATACACTTGTGCTCCAACTCAATGTGCCTTGAGAATGATTCACAGTTTCACTTGATAAAATGACTGTACTTTGTGCCATGGCAACACTTTATTTCTATTCTACATCATTGCTTCAAACTACTGACTTGGTTTTTGAATTAGAAATATCTCTGTACATTGTGTAATGTCATTAGGATCATGTAAGATAGACATTTAATTTTTAAGCATTCCATTATAATATTTATTGTTCTTGTTGTTATTGTTATTATTATTATTATTATATTTTTGTTTTTCACTGTTTAGCTTTCAGCAGTATTGAGAATGCTTACAGTAGTGATCAGTACTTCTCATTAGAGCCACATTTACAGGTGAGTAGCTAACAAAAAATCAACAAACTGAAGTACACTGACAGTCCAGAAACACAGTGGCTCCCGAAAGCTATGTCCATAAGGAAATGAATGTTTTCACAAACTTCAAGGAAGATGTTCATTAAGTCTTTAATGTCTTGATGTCTGCAGAATTAAATCTCTTAGCTGCTGAAGTAACTTTGACTATACACCATATTTTCTTGCATATTATTATAGAAGTTTTTACAAGCCAATGTCAGGTGTGCAGGGTGCACAAAGGTTTTGAGGTTTACAAAATGTATTTTACTCATAAACATAGCATGGTGGAAACATACTGTTGGGTGTTTATACCTCCTATAGTTCATGTTTGGTTGTGAAATGTACATTAGAAAGCTTTATGAACCTTTATAAACCTTAGCAAAACACACGAAGTACAGATGCGGCAGAGAATCTTTAATTCCAATAATCAATTGTGACAAGTAAGCAACTCAACTAATTTGTCAATACCATTAATGTGGAATTGTGCACATGCAGGGTACATAAGGGTATGGGTAATATGTTATTGTTTTTACTTATTTTGTCATTTGTGTGGGGTATACTCGGGTTATATGTGTATGTGGGTTATATGCTGGAAAATATGGTGGTTGGCTGATATTTCAAGACTTCATTATTTTGTGTCCTAGACTTTCTCTAATCATTTTTTTTTTTCCATTATGTCAGCCCTGCATTGCTTCATACCACTTTCTCTTCATTGTCTCATGTTGTTGTGTAAAGAACATACACTGAGTCTTACAAATGAATATGTCAACAAAGAGTTTAACTTAAGTATGAAAATTTATAGGCAAAGCAACAAAACAAATAGCAGCCTGCATTATAGAAATAAAAAAAGTAGTTAATAAAAATACAAGTTCCTATTATCCTCAATCCAATGTGCGTGTCATTATGTTAAAATGTTTTGTGGTAACACAGACATTACTTTCAGATCTTTGAATGTTTGGCATGTAGTTCATTTCTCTGCTTCTAATTGGATTGAATTCTATTGCAGCCCATTCCTCCATGTATCAGCAACAAGGAATCTATGCAAATATTTGAAGAACATCGAGCTGTAAGTCAACTAAACTTTGAATGATTTCTTGAAATACACAAGCTGGTAACTGTTTGGGCTTGGATGGGATAATGTTATCTATCATCATGTTCTTGAAGCCTGTTATTAGTATCTCTTGTCTAAAGTTTTGTAATTACTCTTTAGTTCTACCAAAGAAATTAATTTTTTGTCTGATTTATATTTTTACTCTGAAAAATTAGCTTTTAAAAAAATAAGTTCTTGAGAATGTCTTCATTATGTCTTTTTCTTTGTTGACCTAAACTTGTTTTGGTGTTGACAAGTATAAGCTACTTACTAATATTTTGTGAATCAAAGTAGTTGTTTATGTCCTATGTGTCTCCTCATTATGTTCTACGTGTCTTCTCATTATGTTCTATGTGTCTTCATTATGTTCTGTGTCTCCTCATTATGTTCTTTGTGTCTCCTCATTATGTTCTATGTGTCTCCTCATTATGTTCTATGTGTCTCCTCATTATGTTCTATGTGTCTCCTCATTATGTTCTATATGTCTCCTCATTATGTTCTATGTGTCTCCTCATTATGTTCTATGTGTCTCCCCATTATGTTCTATGTGTCTCCCCATTATGTTCTATGTGTCTCCTCATTATGTTCTTTGTGTCTCCTCATAATGTTATATGCGTCTCCTCATTATGTTCTTTGTGTCTCCTCATTATGTTCTTTGTGTCTCCTCATTATGTTCTATGTGTCTCCTCATTATGTTCTATGTGTCTCCTCATTATGTTCTTTGTGTCTCCTCATTATGTTCTATGTGTCTCCTCAGTTGGCTCAGCAATACTTAAGAATGCAAGCTGAGATTGCTGTCTTGACACAAAGAAAGTAAGATTTCAGTGATATTTTTAAGTCTAGTTAAGAAAACACAGCTATAGTTTGTTTGTTTTTTAGCAGCCCCCCAAAAGGGGGAAAGGTGCTATTAGTGCTGTGTGGTTGGTTTGTCTGTCCGTCCGTTTAGATCTCGTAAACTAGAAAAGATAGGGAAAATCCAACATCATAATATTTTAGACCATTCAAAGTTCTGATGCAACATCTACTTTTTTTCTTTTCTGAAAGCGAAAAATCTAATTCTTAAAATCAAGTATGCAAGTAGTTTTTTCATAAAAATACACCATTTTTACAACTATTCACTATTAATAGTAACAAACACTGGAGGCTATTTAGTAAGGGAGATGACTTTTGCCATATTTTTAACACATTTATGCAAATAGTTTTAGATTTTTTTTTCAAAAAATATTTTTTTTTACAATTGTATTACAAAGTTAAGTAAGTTCTGTCATACTAACTACTACATTTACAAAAAAAAATTTTACTTTTATTTTTAAAGAAAAAAATCTATTTAGTATGCATATAAGTGGAACATAATGAAAAACAACAATTAATTAGTAGTTGATCATATTATCGCCTGAACTTTGAAGCCAACTCACAGCAACGGGACTTTTAACTAAAGGAATTTTTTTGTACGGAAAGTTTTTATTTGCTTGAGGCTTTGAATAAGAGATTGACCCTTTATAAAACAATTAGACCAATTAGATAATCAGTATAAGACATCAGTTAGGCCAGGTTCACATCAAACTTCACATTCACTTTCTGCTGAACCGTTGGGGCACCACACAAAATCTGTCAAACGTCTTTCGCCATTTTTCTATGTCATATGCCTTTGATAGAATTTCATTCTAATATTCTTTCTGAAAATATGGAAACCTGCCTTTTTACCTGCCTAGGTGGACCACTTTGGGGCCCATTTTGAGTTTGTGTTTCGACACAAACTGTCTTTGTAACCTTGTTTTGTTTGCCATTTAGATAACTTCATTAGAAATAAATAAATATATGTTTCTATTGACAAATGTGTATGTCTACATGAAAATGTTGTTAATGTGTATGGTCTATATGAAAGTGTTGTAAATGTGTATGGTCTATATGAAAGTGTTGTAAATGTGTATGGTCTATATGAAAGAGGATTCTTCAAACTTTGTAACCTTGAAATGTATCTACCTGCTATGGCCTCCATAATTTTTGTAAGCCAAAGCATTCTTGTGTTCCTCTAACTAGTTTTAACTAGAGTTCTCTTCTCCTGGCAGACATGAGTTAAAGAAAGAAAGACAACACCAAGAAGAAAGAAGTTTACACAACAGATCTCACTTGGCAGATGTTGAAGAATACACAAAACTGATGGCTGAAAATGTGAGTCAAGTTGCTAGAAGACGTCTGTTCACTAGTCAAATAAAAGTGTTGTTTTTCCCTTGTATTATACAGAAATGTACACACTCAAGTTTGAGCTGTCTCTTTGTATTCTACAGAAATGTCTCAACTTTGTTTCTTTGTTCTCCTCCTCAGGAAAGTTTGTTAAGTGTTCATCGAGATTTAAAAGCTCAAGTAGAGATGTATAGAAAACAGGCTGGAACCAAGCGTATAGGATGAGGACAGAATGAGGAGAGGAGAGGGGACTGTAGAGTGTGGGACCAGACTGGAACAACTGACACATGACTTGGATGAAGAGATTTCATTGGTAGAGGAAAAAAGTAGCCAGTGGCTGCCATTGGCTGAGTTTGTTATTTTCAATGACAATAAAACTGCTAGAGTTATGGACTAAATTAGAATTTTCAATGAAACCTGAACCCACTGAATGGAAAGAATTAATAGCTTGGTATTTAGTGTGTTTACATTATAGAAAGTGACTTTCATTGTTTTCTGGCTTTTTGTTCCTAGAAATTAATTGCTGCCCAATGAATGGCTACATAGTAACAGTTTTAGGATCCATTTTAGATGAAACTTTCATAATGTATATTTGAAGCAATGCAATTAATGTGGAACCAATGTCAAATGACCCAGTTCATTGTTTATAGGAATACCATCTTCTCCTGGCTTTTGCCCATTCTCAAGCATTTCAAAGACTCCTGGTAGATCTGGACAGAGTGGACTGGAAGAAAACCTTTTCAATCTGATTGAGTTTGGCCTAGACTCATCATTCCATTGCTGCAACAAGCAGTCTCTCACTACTATGCAGACTTGAACTAGCAGGCACACTTGCTGGTATGTGGTCTATCAGCTTTTCTCATGTCTCTTTATGTTTTACCTGTCAGCACAAGACAGGATACTTTGACAGAGGTCCTGACAATTTGGTTTTGGCACATTGTCTGGCCATTTGTTTGGGTAGTACTTCTTGTTTAATTTGGGCTCTTATATTTTAGCAAGGCTTCTCTCTGGCAGTTTTCAATTCTGGTAGACTTGCCAACTCTCTTTTTGTTTCTATTAGCAAGGACTTAAGATGAAGTTTGGTAGATAGCATCACATTTAAACATTTAAACTTTTCTCATCACCCAGTCTGTTGAAGACCATGTCCAGTTGTTTATTTATTTTTTCAGTGTGGAAATTGGGATTAGCTGTGCTTGAGTTTCTGAAAAATCTGGGATGTGCAGATTTTAGTGTCTTATCTGTCACAGTCAGTACTTTAATAGCTGCAGGGAGCAGTATGTTGCCTCACTCTCACTTGTCATTGAGTGCAAATGCCCAGACTTAGGATGTCTCCATGAGACATGGTGTTGTGGCTTTCTTTTAAAATACATAATATTGATGCAGAGTTTGTGGTACTTGTGAAATTCAAGCATTGTTTGGCCATTCTCAATCATCTTCCCAATTATGAAAAGTCTTCAATAAAGTCTGGCCAAGTGATTCTGGCATTGACGTTTCTTAGAAGCATCAAATGCTTGTTTTGGGGTGTGGACAGTATAGAAGCACTACTTTCCATTCAACAGTAACACCTATGGGTGATGCAGACATGCCTACAGTCCCGCATTATGCGGAACCGTCCCGCAAAAGCATCAAAAAAGCTCACATGTTCCGCCGTTCCGCATTCACGATTTTTTGTTCCGCCAAGTCTTAATTCCGACACAAAAAAAAAAAAAAAAAATCGCCGATTTTTCATTATTTATTAATAATGCGAAATTAAAATACTGAATGCAAAATAAAATATATATAGGTCTGTGTTTATTGTTTACATTTCATCTTCTCCCGGACCCGGGGTGTGTCCTAAATTTACGAAGATAAGGTTGAGCTAGATCTAGCTAGACATAGATCTAGTACTCTAGGTCTAGATACTAGATCTAGATTCTAGATCTATTCTTAGAATCTAGTAAGTGCTAATTATGCTAATAAGCCAAATGTTTCATTCAAATCCCTTTCTTTTCCCGACAATGGCTATAGTATACTACTTAGTCTACTTACTAGATCTAGTTACTAGTACTTACACTTACAGTACTTAAACTGAGTACTTACTACTAGTCTAGACTAGATCTAGACTCTAGACTACTCTATCTCTAGACTATTGGCAATTGGAATTGCATTTGCCGTATTGCCACTATTGGAGTCTATAATTAGTATAATCAGAGTATTGTCACTATTCTAACACTAACTCAACTGGTTTCTTAGGTTTCTAAGTCCTAAGTAATCTAGAAAAGGATTTTTTTTAAAAATACGTTATTAAAGATCTAGAGTCTAGACCTAAATGTAATTAATTTTATTAGACACAGTAAGGCTAAGGCCTAAATAAGGCTACAGTTAGATCTACTATTCTACTTATTATTATTACATCTTATAGTCTAAATTAATTATTAGTTTAGTTTCTAGATCTAAAAGTAAAAGTAGGACTAGCACTTCTGCTAAATCTCTAGAGATCTGTCTAGAAATAGACTTAGAAGGTGATAGATTAGATTCTAGTTTATTATGTAATAAATTTACTATTTATTTAGATCTAGTTCTCAATAAGTTGAATAAGTCTATAGATTAGTATAGATCTAGAATCTAGACTGACTAGACATTAATATTTAGATCTATAATCTATAATATTATTTTTATAATCTGTGTTCTTAGACTTATTAGGACTTATTAGATGTAGGTCTAGACTAGGTAAGTCACTAGTAGACTCTTACATTATTTTAGTTAGATCTAGAACTAGAGACAACATCTAGGGTTATTAGAGTGATTAGAGTAGAGCCCTAGAAAAGGATAGATAATCAAGTAGATCTAGAATAATCTAGATCTAGTCAGTAGATTTATATCTAGTAGTAACAAATAAAAATAGATATAGTAACATTTGAGTCTAGGTCATTAGAAAACATTTTAGTTAGAATTCATCATTTAGGAGTTAGAACTATTGATTTCAAACAAAGGACATAATTATGAATTAAAGGTTTTCTTACTTTTAATTATAATATTTACATCTATTTATAAGAAGCATGCTATTGTTGTTTTTAAAGTAATATAATTGAAGTTTTATTTATATTGCGTACAGTATTGCTAACAAACGCGTTTATGTTCCACATTGGGGCCCAAAATTCCACATTTTCAACCTGAGTGTTCCACATTCTG
Source organism: Biomphalaria glabrata (assembly GCF_947242115.1). Lineage (NCBI taxonomy): Eukaryota > Metazoa > Mollusca > Gastropoda > Planorbidae > Biomphalaria > Biomphalaria glabrata. The sequence continues at coordinate 18,746,343 of NC_074716.1, forward strand.
GGTCTTGGGGGTAGGCATGTCTGGTGATGAACGCATGCCAAAGGCGATTTTTTCTGCCGAGCTTAAAGGAGCCCCCTTAAAATGCTATAAAGATCAAATCAGGTCCCATTTTGTCCTCACCAGCAGATGGCCTCTGAAAGAGCAGCGGGAGAGCTCTAGTGAAACAAAGTAGGGCCTTTGCCTTAGACAAATTAAGACCTCCCCCACCCTCCAGGTCTTCGACTTTGCATTAGAGGTGTCAAAATATGTAGGTCGCATCTGGGTTTGCATGGTTTTGTGGAATACTGCACACGTCCTTAATCTTTCAAACCAAAGACCTTATGTCCTGTTGAAGTGAACATAGAGTGGGGCATGAGTTAGGTGACTTTCTGTTTGTGTTACTTTGATGCCAATAATAAATGAACATTTTGACCTGCCAATAATAGGGACTGTCATGACTACTGTACTTGATAGCCTATGCCATGTATTCACCTCTCCTTATAAGATTTCTAACTTAGGTTTAGTCTGTCTTGTAGAGATGCCATGAGTGTGTTTCCCATAGATCTGCTATGTAACTTAGGTTTAGTCTGTCTTGTAGAGATGCCATGAGTGTGTTTCCCATAGAGCTGCTATGTAACTTAGGTTTAGTCTGTCTTGTAGAGATGCCATGAGTGTGTTTCCCATAGAGCTGCTATGTAACTTAGGTTTAGTCTGTCTTGTAGAGATGCCATGAGTGTGTTTCCCATAGAGCTGCTATGTAACTTAGGTTTAGTCTGTCTTGTAGAGATGCCATGAGTGTGTTTCCCATAGAGCTGCTATGTAACTTAGGTTTAGTCTGTCTTGTAGAGATGCCATGAGTGTGTTTCCCATAGATCTGCTATGTCTATGTGCAATCTTTTCACCTCTTTAAAACTGTTTTTTGTTGAAAAAAAGTCACCAGACCAGAACATATTGTACTGAAAATCCAGGTTGTCTTTTTTCCTGTTCCTTTTTTTGTTTGGTGCAAGTTTTTAGTCCACTTGTCAATTTCATTAGAGCTTAAGCACCCATTAGAGCAGGCAACTGTGTTGTGGTTGCCTAGGTTGAGGCTGTAGTTGATCAGTGATGCACAAAGAACTTTTCTATCATGAGGCATCCATACAACAGGCTAATCAAGTTGGACCCATATTGTTGTCTCCCTTGTTGTTTTAGCAGTTTCTTCTCAGAGAAACATTTTCTCTTAGATGAAGGGATCATGAGTTGCCAGGGTGCCATGAAGGGATCATGAGTTGCCAGTGTGCCATGAAGGGATCATGAGTTGCCAGTGTGCCATGAAGGGATCATGAGTTGCCAGGGTGCCATGAAGGGATCATGAGTTGCCAGTGTGCCATGAAGGGATCATGAGTTGCCAGGGTGCCATGAAGGGATCATGAGTTGCCAGTGTGCCATGAAGGGATCATGAGTTGCCAGGGTGCCATGAAGGGATCATGAGTTGCCAGGGTGCCATGAAGGGATCATGAGTTGCCAGGGTGCCATGAAGGGATCATGAGTTGCCAGGGTGCCATGAAGGGATCATGAGTTGCCAGGGTGCCATGAAGGGATCATGAGTTGCCAGGGTGCCATGAAGGGATCATGAGTTGCCAGTGTGCCATGAAGGGATCATGAGTTGCCAGGGTGCCATGAAGGGATCATGAGTTGCCAGGGTGCCATGAAGGGATCATGAGTTGCCAGGGTGCCATGAAGGGATCATGAGTTGCCAGGGTGCCATGAAGGGATCATGAGTTGCCAGGGTGCCATGAAGGGATCATGAGTTGCCAGGGTGCCATGAAGGGATCATGAGTTGCCAGGGTGCCATGAAGGGATCATGAGTTGCCAGTGTGCCATGAAGGGATCATGAGTTGCCAGGGTGCCATGAAGGGATCATGAGTTGCCAGGGTGCCATGGTTTCTCTCTCAACTTTGATGAGGTGAAGGAATCTTACACATTACATTTGGTACCAACTCTATTGCAGTATCATAGTTAATTATCCCAATCTGAATTTTCCTTCAGGGATAAACTTCATCTGCCTCAAACTCCCAATAATTCTCTGTCACTCTAAGAAGTTTCACTCTAATAGGCACAAGTAGATCAGGTGCTAGACTTTGTTGTCAGAGTTGGGGAGTATAATATAGCTAATGGCAGCTTATCTGACACTCCTGGCTTTGACAACATCTGAAAGCCTAAAGCCATCTGTTTAAAAGCACTCTATATGTATGTTTAATGAGACCAATCAAAAAGTGTCTGCTAACTGATGTATAGTGAGGTTCATCTTTGCCTTTGTATTTCACAGTTTCACAAAGGTGTCTATATGTGTATCAACTATTAGCATTTAAAACACATTTTTTTTTTAAATGGAACTAGACCCATTTTATGGTATTTTTATGCTTTTTTTTTTTTAATGTAGGTCTTTACTTATTTAACAAATGTCAAAGTATGTATACATTTCTGTTGAGAAGTTGTGAAACCTACAAAACTAACAACTTATTCATTAAATGTTACTAAATTATACATACTAAATTTCAAGCATCTTTTTTTTTTATTCACTAGTGATATTTCTTTTTTCAGTCTTTAGACTTGGATATAGAAACTATCACATAGAGACTATCACATAGAGACTCACATGGAAACTCACATGGAAACTATCACATAGAGACTATCACATAGAGACTATCACTATTCTAATTCAAATTTCTATTTTAATAAATAAAACAAGAAAAACATAAAAAACACTTATTTTGATAAAAGACAATACCTCTTTAGACAACTTAGAGAGTGAGAACAAATCCTGGTGACATGAATGTATAGATCTACTGCATCTAAACCCAGTAATATTCCAATGATAGGCCTTTAAATTTAGACTTGGACAATGTCCAAAATGTTCCTTGAACATTAATTTATTAAAATATTGAATAAATGTGGATTATCTGAAGACATACGATCCATTCAAGATAAATTGTTTCTAGTTCTCTAGCCAAATTTATTTCTTTTTATATCTGGAAAAAATTATACCAGTCAAAATAGAGTTTTCCCAGTGTGAACACAGAGCTAGTAATTCTTTTCCCAATGATGTAAATCAACTGTCATATTATTAGGACACTCCTTAGGGCTGTTTTCTACAACCATGTTCACGTTTTTCCTAAAAGTTTCGGCAAAGGTACAAGTTGAATAGAGGTATTGCCAAAAAATTGAATACCAAATATTGCCACCAAATTGGTTTTATTTTGTCTTGGCAATTATATACATATAATTTATTTTTTATTTGTATTTTGTATATATGATTTTAAACAGGCTTTTTGTGACATTAGTTAACTAACAAATCTTCTGTGAAAAAACCAACTCACTGTAGATTGTTTCAATACTTTACAAGTTGTTTATCCACTACCTTCTGTCACTAACCTTAGACAAAATATGAAATGAGCTACATTGACAAACTGTCTATAGCCAAGACAAAAAGTATTTAAAGCCTTAGGAATGAAATTGTTCAGTTGGAGATTTTGTACCTGCAGAGGGAAGAGAGATAGCAGAATACAGGAAATGTCCTTGCCATATTTCTATTTATAGCTGATTTGTTTGTTGTGTTCATGCTTATTTTGTATTCTGCAGTTGACAAATAAACAAAACTGTTGATTTCAATGTATTGAATACATGTTTGTTTTTGTAGGGTTTCCTAAACTTTGTTGTGGGCTAATCTAATTTGACTTGACTTCTATAATCCTAATTACTTCACATTAGCCACATAACATTACAAGTTAACAATATACTTAATAACGACTTTCACTGTTATAACATGACACCTTTATTTTTCAATGGGAAATCTGTCCAGTCGTCACTAACGTTGCTATTTCTAACTAACATCCAAAACAGCCTACTTCTATACTATCGCCATGTTGCTCTCTAGTCGCCTAAGTCTGTCTACTACGTCATTAGTCTGTCTTACTACGTCACTGTCGCTAAAAACAATACACACTATATTTGTCTAACAAAACTAACCTACTCTCTAATATAGTACAAAACAATACACACTATATTTGTCTAACAAAACTAACCTACTCTCTAATATAGTACATAACAATACACACTATATTTGTCTAACAAAACGAACCTACTCTCTAAACTAGTACAGAAGTTTTTCAGCAATGGAACACAGATTGGGAAACAGAACACTATTATTTGTTTAGATTCTACAAGTCCCTGAGTGGTTGAACATTCATCAGGTCACTGTTGGAAGGGATAGAGCCTTAGAGGATGCCACTTTGTGTATATAGTTTTGCTTATTTTACTGATTCTTCTGTACCTTGAAGAAGGTAAGGCAAAGTGGCTGATTAGTTAGGTGCTTGACTTCCATACCCAGGGGTCCTGGGTTTGAGTCCTGGTAAAAGATTGGGATTTTTAATTTCGGGATCCTTAAAAATTAAAATTGTGGCTTTTATATAGCGCTACTTTCATGCTTATAGCATGCTCAGAGCGCTTCGGTCAAATCTCAAGTTGTGGAACAGTTGGGGGGGAGGGGGGGTAGTATCTAGAAGGTTTTTCCGTGCTGCCTTCAGGCGCTCAGTAAACACAACTCTGACCCGAGTCGGGTGTCGAACCTCGAGCCCCCTTCATAGGTAGCCAAGCCAAGTGCACTTAGCCTCTCGACCACCCTTTTGGAGTAGTGTGCTTCCAAGTCCACCCAGCTCTAATGGCTACCTGACATTAGTTTGGGAAAAGTCAAGTCAGTTGGTCGTTGGGCTGCCACAGATGAGCTAGGGTTGTAAGGGGAACTTACTCTCTGGACCTTGAAAGTCTTGAATGTTTTCCTGGAAAATCATTATTAAAATTGGCTATGAATCCTTTCTCCCTGCTGATGTCCCCTACTCTGTACCTTCATCAGGTCTGGACATGAAAGTCTCTGGTCCAGTTATAAATCTGTTCCTTACTTGGCTTATCTCTAGGTCTTGTGTCATTCAACAAAGAAGGCGGCCATACTTGATCAATGTTGAAGCTCAATAAAGACTAAATGGAAGCTATAAGATTGGGATTGTGCAAAGTAAATTTGCCTGTGGTACACCATTTACTAAATGAGCAAACTTCAAGCTGTTCTGTTCTCATGATTAATTGTAGATATCTTGGACTTGTACAGGTGTGTTGAGTCTCTTCTAATGGTTTCTATTCTGTCATGTACACACATGGAAAATCAATCAATCAATGCACAAATCTGAGTAAAACAGAACTTGACTTAGCAATGTATCAGGTGTGTGACCACATTTGTTCATCTTTTATCCATGTGCAATACTTCATAGTGTAGCAATAGGACTGTCAAAGAAAACAAACACATAAGGCAATAGGACTGTCAAAGAAAACAAACACATAAGGCAATAGGACTGTCAAAGAAAACAAACACATAAGGCAATAGGACTGTCAAAGAAAACAAACACATAAGGCAATAGGACTGTCAAAGAAAACAAACACATAAGGCAATAGGACTGTCAAAGAAAACAAACACATAAGGCAATAGGACTGTCAAAGAAAACAAACACATAAGGCAATAGGACTGTCAAAGAAAACAAACACATAAGGCAATAGGACTGTCAAAGAAAACAAACACATAAGGCAATAGGACTGTCAAAGAAAACAAACACATAAGGCAATAGGACTGTCAAAGAAAACAAACACATAAGGCAATAGGACTGTCAAAGAAAACAAACACATAAGGCAATAGGACTGTCAAAGAAAACAAACACATAAGGAAGCAGCATTAAAAAAAAACATTTATTTCATAGTGAACTTTTTGTTGTAGGTAAAATGTGGTATGTTAGGACAACAGTTTACAAAAATACATGTCCAGAAGTGAATAAAATTATTTTTTTTTTCCAATTCCGAGACATTGCAAGGAGAGATATCAAAGTAAAACAGCCAAAAGTAAATACAATAAAAGCCATGGTCCTGACACTAAAGGTTTGCCAAAATGTAGCAATCTATTTCTTTTAGTGTTTAATATTAATGTTAACATAAATAGTGAGGCTATTTTACTTTGACTTACAAATACAAGAATACAAAATAAATACAGATATGGTCAAAAGTAGAAGCAATACATTGGAGTGTCTAAGCAAACAAGAAATGGCAAAAATAAAGTGCATAGAGTCAAAGACAAAAGATGACTAACAGAACATCCACTGCTTGATGTCAACTAAAATTGTTTTCTAACAGAATGCTATTCACTAAGACAGGCTGAGTTCCTTTAGCCATGACAGAAACCAAAAGTTGACAGAATAGAATCAGTTAGTGAGCAGATTAGACAAAATCTACTTCATTCTTCTGTTGACTCCAACTGGTTCAAGAGATATGAAATCTCTATTCTATATTTTTTGCAGGGAGCCATGTGGTTTCTCAACAATGACATTGAGATCTTTGGTGGAAATAACACACACACAAATCAATAACAAAAAAAAATGTTCATTAAAAAAATAGAAGAATAAAATGTTGTTTTAAAAAGATTTTAAGAAATGTCTTATTTTTTACTTGAGCAGGTGGCCATTTTGTTTTTTGAGGGGTAAAACTGCAATCTGGTTTAAGTGACTTTCTGGTCATCTGAATGACTTCAAATTTGAACAGGAAAATAACGAACAGCGTTTCTTGAAGTTCTTCCTTCATTTATCACAGAATCAATCTGAGAGTCCCAGCCACTAAGTACTGGTCAAATTCTCTGTACAGACATGAAGGACTCTTTGCTCATTCAACCAATGTGTAGCAAATAGACTGGCCCAGGGTTCACTAAGACAAGAACCAAAGTTGAATACATTTCAAATCTATCCCCCATTCATGGTGAACATCATGAAATCATAGAAATATAAAGAACGGATTCTCCTGTATAATAAAGCTCAAATATTATTTTTAAAAATTTTATTTTGATTCTTGTACTTACAGCTACAAGTTAGCCAATAAGAAAATTTTAAAGCTTTAAATAGTTTTGGTCTCAATGCTATCCCCAAAAATGTTTCATTGAATTTTAACAAATGAAAACAGAAATTAGTTCCATGGATGAGTTCACTTGCATGGAATGGCTTAATCACAGCACGGGAATTATGGCAAAATATGACAAAATATAATTTCTAAATAATTACTGAACTACCACACCACCTGAACATTCAAATCTCAGACCACAGCCACCATTAATGATCAAATAGTGAAAGAAATCAAACAAGGTAAGAGCATTAGAGCCAAAAAAATAAACTCAATGTGAAAGGAAAGCTGGCTAGACTGTACTCTAAACAGTGTCATCGAATCAATTGAATCCAATGAAAGTCAAATAGTGAAAGGAAAGAGGTCCTAAGCTGGCTAGACTGTACTCTAAACAGTGTCATCGAATCAATTGAATCCAATGAAAGTCAAATAGTGAAAGGAAAGAGGTCCTAAGCTGGCTAGACTGTACTCTAAACAGTGTCATCGAATCAATTGAATCCAATGAAAGTCAAATAGTGAAAGGAAAGAGGTCCTAAGCTGGCTAGACTGTACTCTAAACAGTGTCATCGAATCAATTGAATCCAATGAAAGTCAAATAGTGAAAGGAAAGAGGTCCTAAGCTGGCTAGACTGTACTCTAAACAGTGTCATCGAATCAATTGAATCCAATGAAAGTCAAATAGTGAAAGGAAAGAGGTCCTAAGCTGGCTAGACTGTACTCTAAACAGTGTCATCGAATCAATTGAATCCAATGAAAGTCAAATAGTGAAAGGAAAGAGGTCCTAAGCTGGCTAGACTGTACTCTAAACAGTGTCATCGAATCAATTGAATCCAATGAAAGTCAAATAGTGAAAGGAAAGAGGTCCTAAGCTGGCTAGACTGTACTCTAAACAGTGTCATCGAATCAATTGAATCCAATGAAAGTCAAATAGTGAAAGAAAGAAATCAAACAAGGTAAGAGCATTAAAGCCAAAAAAATGCATTCAACTCAATGTGATAGGAAATAGGTCCTAAGCTGGCTAGACTGTGTCAATTAATCAATTTAATCCCTTTTGTCAGAGAAATGAAACAGGAGCAATGGAGTCTAGCAACTAAAATTGATCTCTCCATTGAGCAGATGTGTCTCTTGAAGCTGCATCAAGTTTTGGAATGGTTGAAGAAAACATAAATAAATGTTCAGTCCATACACACACACACACACTTAAACAAACACTCCCACAAAGTGGAACTTTTCTTTCCACCCATTGATTAGAATTTGGCAACACATTTTGAAAACTGAAACTTTGATTTTTGTTTCACAATGAGACTTGAATGTTTTCAAGGTGATTTTGATTTGACCACATGTGGTTTGAATACTATTTTGATTGATCAACATCAACGTTGACTCAATTTGATATTTTTAATTCATTTACAACAATGTTGACCTTAGTTCACAATCAAATGCTGTTCCCAAAGCTAACTAGTGTTCAAGAATCAGTCTATAGAAACTAAAAGCTGGTTCCTTCTACTAGATGTGGTCATTTGAAAGTTACAATGACAAAAAAAATCTCAGTCTAGTTTTATCCTTCTCATGGATACCCTTTCACAGCCAACCTCTTTCTGACTACAGACTTGAGAGGAATGAAGTGAAATACATGAAAAGACATCCAAATGAAGGTGTACCCACAGGGTTTGAACAAGTTTGGACATACAATCTGTGAACAATAAACAGTCAGCAATAAATACCTAGATGGACTCTGTTTTCAAGTGTTGCTTTTTCTTTCCCACCAAAGTTTTGATCAACCTCTGACTCAAGTAGAGCCAATAGTTAAAAAACACATATCTATGAAATAGCATGGCATGTGAACAAATCAAACTAATTGTGTCTCTAAAGCTGTACAACAAACTGTAAGTTCAAGTCTAGTTTGAAAATATAACAGACAGAGAAAACAACTCAATACATTCATTACACAAGCACAAAACAAACTAAGGAATGAGAGTAATGTGTCCAGTTCAAGTCAATCTTCCCACTATTTTAACCCATACAATGAGAACACCCCTTTCCTACAAAATAAATTACATTCTTTCAAAGTCATGTGATGTTGACAGTATTTTGATGGAGAAAAAATAACACAGACTTAAAATGAAACAGTTTTGTAGCTCCAACCTCTTTTGTTTAAAACCCAGCTTCACAAAAGTAAATAACCAAAGAACTAGTTGTGTTGGTGTATAGAGTCAAGTCAAGAAGTTCATGCATTATTGGAAGAAGTCGAGTCAATGTAAAGTTTATGTCTAGTCTACATCATTATTTAGTGCAGTCAAGTCAAGCAAATATCCATGTCTAGTCTCAAATATTTAACAAAGTCTGAAGTGTGTATCATTGTCAAAGCGTTTGCTGAAGTGAAGTTTTGAAGTAGTCAATGTCCAAGTGTTGGCAAGATCAGTTTATGCAATAGTGAAACTGGGTGTGAGCAGACAACACAATATATTTTACATACATTCTGAATATCAATATAATATATCACAAGAGTTACAGTGAAACAAAAAAATAATACAATAATGCTCATTCTTAAGATACAAACATAATAGTTTTTACAGGTGATATGAATTGAACATCTAATTGCATAGGTCAAAGTTCATGTGTTCCACAAAGTGATGACCTAGTGGTGTCAAGACAATGAGTTGAGGAAATAGCACATGAGAAGGAGTTTTAGATTGATATTTGTACAGGACAGTTGCTTCTGTTGCATTGACCACTGCAATGATTGCCCCAAGTTTGTCATGAAATAAATAAACCTCAATGAAATCAAGAGACTGAAATGAAGTTCACACACTGAATGGAACACAAGTCTCTAAATAGCACAGTGTAAGCTTAGGGAAATAGGGTGGACAACTCTGCTGACTTTCTTTATTAAGACTGGACAAATATTGTTTTTTTCTTTGCACTGTCAGGGTATGAATCATTGATTTGTTTCTTTCTTCACACACAACAAACTGCTAGAGATTAAGCACAAATTTAATTTCCATGAAAATCACTCGCGTATGACCAACATTTGGTTTATTTAGTGTCCAAACATCACCCTAAGTGTTAGTTTGAGCAATAGATGACAAGATGAGATGGATTGAATATCATTGGCATTATAACATTCTAAATTGTGCTCAACATCATGAAGTCTCACCCTAGTGCAAGAACACAAAGAGATAATACAATCTAATAGAAAGAACTTAGTGTTGGACTGACTCCTAAAAGACTATAGCTTTCAAGTGATGACTTGCTTATTATGCTAAACATCAGAATAAAATTTGAAATAGTAAGCGCCATAAAACACTTGACTTTTGCTTCATTACCTAGAAGTATTAAAAAAAAAAAAGATTTTGTCAAGCCATGTAAAGCTGTTTTAGTAGCTAAAGGTTGACATTGACTCTAGAAATGTCACAATAAAGTATTAGGCACAAACTGTGTAGAACCCAGTACAGCTACACTACAATAGATAAGCACACGATGACATAAAGTCTGTAACAGTTGCAGTCACTTGGACAGCTCAATCTAGGTGCAAACAATGTTGACATTTTAACATAAGAACTTTGATAAACATTATTTCTCTAGAAACAATATACAAGAATAATTAGTTTACAATTTGAAATGATCAATGTCATGTATCTCAACAGGCAAAGGGAGATAATGTTCTGGTTTTGACAGCACTCTACTACTCTGTGTACACACACACACACACACGTCAATCTAAGGCACAACATTGCAAAAATCGTATCATCAATTCTGTCATAGAGCTTCCACAACGCAATTTGTATTGAATAGAACCATTTAGAATCAACAACAACAAGTGTAAATGAACTTAATTCTCTTTCAAATGTTTCATTTTGAATACAATTTTACTTCCAGAACAAAATGTCTTCTTAAAGTCTGTTTGGGAAACAAGACAAGGTACTGCAGGGAAACTGTACCAGTCACATCCAACTACATTTTCTGGCATTGTCTATTTATTAAATGGAAATCAAATGTTTTACAGCTGCTGATGGACCACAATGAAATATATTATTGAGATCATATTTTTCTGAATGAGACATTTAGAATAATGCCAGAGTGCATCAGGCACATAGAATTAATGTCCACATTTAGTCAACATTCAAGTAGATTCCACATGAAATAGATTCTATTTTTCTATTGAACTTGTTCCTCTTGTTTTTCCAAATAATTTTCAATGTATATGCCAACTCTAAAGAAACTAGTTTATGTCACTGATAGTTATAATAATAATCATTATGATTACTTTTGCATAGCACATTTTCCATGCTCTTATACCATGTTCACTGTGCTTTGGTCCAATCTTAGAACAGAATTTGAGTGATATTGATTTGTAGCACAGGATCTGGCCAACATTGTACTGCACCAAAGTCTAGAGCACAATTTGTGTACAACAATGTACCAGACCAAAGTCTAGAGCACAATTTCTGTGCGAGTCCAAGCTTTCCAGACATTTTTGTACAATTGTTCTCCCCAACTCTTTAGTAACTTGAAATATTCAGAGACTGAAAAACACAAAAATATTTTTTCAATAATAAATTTTTAAAAAAATGGAACAAATACAAAATGTCAACAAACAAATTCTGGACAGTTTTGAGAGATATGTGTCACTTGTAAGTAAATGTCATTCAAGCGTTGACTAAGACTGCACTAGACCAATGGATATACAGCATGTCTCATTACTTCCAAGTTACTTAAGGAGACAAAAATTCTGTTTTGTTCATTTGTTTAATTTTGTCTAAATATTGAAAAAAGTACTTCCGTCTGCACCACAAGTTGGTATCTTGAAAGTATGAAATAGAGAGAGAGAGGCAGAAAGAGAGAAAGAGAGTGAAAGAGAAAAAGATAGCGTGAAAGAGGCAGAAAGAGAGAGAAAGATAAAGAGAGAAAGAAAGATAGTGAAAGAGAGCATGAAGGAGAGGCAGAAAGAGAGATAAAGAGAGATGATGAGTAGTCAGCATTTAGTACTATGAATTTCATAAATATCCAGGGGAATAATTCACTGTCTTTATGAAATCTGCCAATACAATCTAGAGCAGGGGAGATTGTGTTTTGCTTCTTGAGTAAATTAATAGGCTTAAAAGAAACAGGAAAAAACAAAACTTAATTGTCTAATAGTCCTTCAGCAGATGTGACTTGATAGGTCACCATATTGATGTCCGTTCATATAAAGCCATTTGAATCGCTGTTTGACATGACTAAATGTGTAATGTAATATTTCAACAAATAGTATTAACCTCTACAGATGAACATTAGGAAGATGCTCCACTTGGTCTGGAGTTTATATTCAACAAATAGTATTCACCTCTACAGATGAACATTAGGAAGATGCTCCACTTGGTCTGGAGTTTATATTCAACAAATAGTATTCACCTCTACAGATGAACATTAGGAAGATGCTCCACTTGGTCTGAAGTTTATATTCAACAAATAGTATTCACCTCTACAGATGAACATTAGGAAGATGCTCCACTTGGTCTGGAGTTTATATTCAACAAATAGTATTCACCTCTACAGATGAACATTAGGAAGATGCTCCACTTGGTCTGGAGTTTATATTCAACAAATAGTATTCACCTCTACAGATGAACATTAGGAAGATGCTCCACTTGGTCTGGAGTTTATATTCAACAAATAGTATTCACCTCTACAGATGAACATTAGGAAGATGCTCCACTTGGTCTGGAGTTTATATTCAACAAATAGTATTCACCTCTACAGATGAACATTAGGAAGATGCTCCACTTGGTCTGGAGTTTATATTCAACAAACAAACCTTGAAGCAGATTACATGTGGATGTGTAAATATAATTATGATTGGAATAACCTTTGGTTGTCTAAACTTGAAATGATTTGAAAAAGAACTAGAGATCAACCAGGTGTCAAGACAGAATGAATGTTATTAAAGAAAAATATTTGAAAACTAAGCATTACAGAGTGGAAACAGTGAGCAGCAACAAATACAGAAATATGAATTCAAAACCAAAAAGCACTTTCTGACACAACCTACAAGTGAATGAATGGAAAACAAAACATTGCAAAGCATTTCTTGGAAATAGCAAATAAATGGACAAGATCAAGACTGGTCCACCTATGGGTCATCTATTTGGTAATGCAGGTTTCAGCATGACTATCAGAAGCTAGAGCCTGTCACATTCCTAATCCTCCATACAAAACAAATGTGTGTGTGGGTGAAAGTTTTGCCAACATGTTGGAATTGTTTGGCCAGATAACATTGTTATGTATCATTAGTATTCATATTGTAAGTATTATTAGTATTCATAAGTATGGAATCAACTGATTGCTATGAAAATATGGTTCATGTGTGAACCTGGCCTAATAATATTGGAATAAATGAATAATAATCTAATTGATGGTTGATATGAGAACAAAGGGGTTGGTAAATGGCCAAAATCTTATTCATGGCCTTTGCGTTTAGCATGTCTTTTTTAATGCTTACAAGATTACCTCATGGTCTGCTAGAGGCTGGTGTGGACAGTATAGAAGCTCTACTACTGACAGCTGCACTAGGATGGAACCTATCCTGCATGGCGATCTTTTTTAGGTGAGCTTAAAGGAGGAAGGCATAAAAAAGGTGCCCCTAGAAGCACTACAAAGATCAGGCACCATTTTGCTCTCACTGGTATAGAGAAAAGCAGCTAGCAACATATGAGACATATCTCATGAAAGTGGACACTCATTTGAGACCCCAAAAAGGGTTCTTGCCAAAAACAGGCACAGATGACGAAAAGAAAACTTAAAGAATTCAAGAAACTATTGGAATCAAAGTGCTAGACAAAAAAGATTTGTAGACACATTCATCACAGCCCCCTTCCCTCACCTATGTCTGCTGGTTAAGCATTAATGTTTCATTAATGTAAACTGATATCCTCAGATGTGTGGGTAACTCCTCCACCCCCTGAACTGTATAAACAAGACTGTTTAAACCATCTGTTGCCATACGTTGAGTGGTGGTCTTCAGTAAGGCAAACCTGGGGATACAAGAGAAAAGACAACATTAAAGATAAGATCAATTAAACAAATAAGAACATGAACAAAGTAAAAGACTAGTCCAAAGTACTGTGATAGCATGAACAAATTAAAAGACTAGTCCAAAGTACTGTGATAGCATGAACAAATTAAAAGACTAGTCCAAAGTACTGTGATAGCATGAACAAATTAAAAGACTAGTCCAAAGTACTGTGATAGCATGAACAAATTAAAAATCTAGTCCAAAGTACTGTGATAGCATAAACAAATTAAAAGACTAGTCCAAAGTACTGTGATAGCATGAACAAATTAAAAGACTAGTCCAATGTACTGTGATAACATGAACAAAATAAATACGACCAAACAAATGTTTGTTTACTTCAACAGGAACTATTGATGACTTGTAGAAACCCAAAATATGTTTGGAAGATTGGACTTTCATAAGCTCTAAGTCCAAAATTAAAACAAAGTAATATGTATCGAAAAAAAAATTTAAGACAATTTCTTATTTGAAATCTTAACACCTAATTTCAAATCAAAATTATTTGTGACACAAATCTAAACTCAAAGAAATGTATTATGCTTTTCTCATGAGAGTCTCAATCAGTCCAATTATTTCCATTTTTTAAAAAACTCTTTTAAGTCAGTTTCAATACAACGACTTAATTAGCTAAACAGTGTTGACTGTGTTGCCCTCACACAACCTCAACAGTTACATACATGTTATGTACTTGCTTACAATACTGAAACCTAATCCAAGCAATCTGCTCTCTATACATCAAGGTAATTAAATGTATCAATCAATACAATGTTGCTTTGCCAAGATTAATGAGTCCAGCCCTGAGTGTAAGGGGTAGAACATTGCATCAGAAGAAATAAAACAAAACTGTATGATCAATTCTGATCTTGACTTAGATGTGCTTACCAATCAAAAGTTAATGTGCTTACCAATCAAAAGTTAATGTGCTTACCAATACAAAAAAAAAAGAGGGGGGGAGACAAATTCAAAGATGGGTGTATTAAGTATTAAGCCTCAGCAGATACTGGGAATACAAGATTGTTTTCCATCTCATGCCAAACTTCTCAGACAATAACAGTGAGTAGAGGGGTGGGCTGGGTCAACTTGTTTTATGGAGGGCCACATCCAAAACATTTGTTTTTTAACCAGGGAGGTCACACATAAGTTGTAAGTCTTTATTTGGTACAATTGGCATCATAGGAACATACAATAATAATAACTGATGTATTGACTAAAATAATTGTCATTCATTTCTCTATTTGATAGTGTGAAAATGCAGCTAAAGGTTTAAGAAACAAAAATATAAATGCCTTCCACACACATATACACAAAATTGACTCTAACGTAATATAAATACAAAACATGCAAAATAACAATCACAGCCATGATTTGGAATCAAATATTTAAAATAAAATTTCAGAAATCCTACACAACTGGCTTTGATGTAAGGTTAAAACTTGTACATTTTGGTGGCCCTTATTATTTGGCAGGTCACATGGCTGCCCAACCCTTAGCATAGAGTAATTTTCATTTTCAGCCTAAGTGCAGCCAGCCTGTTTCAGCCACGATCACATTTATTCCACACTACAGAAAAGAAATAAAGTACAACAAAAAATCTTTTTGATAATGTACATTTTGCATGTAATTGATTTATTAAGGTCAAAAGTGTGGAGCAAAGACAATCTATAGATGAACTTAGACCTGTAAATAGTCTACCTATAGAAAGACAATTTATAACTGAACTTAGACTTGTAAATGGTCCAACTGTAGAAAGACAATTTATAACTGAACTTAGACCTGTAAATGGTCCAACTGTAGAAAGACAATTTATAACTGAACTTAGACTTGTCTATGGCCATATTACAAGATCTTTGGGGCTCGCAAAGACCTTCCTTTAGGGAACAGTACCAGGAAAAAGAAGTGGCAGACAGAGAAAGCGATGGGAGACAACATAAAAGAATGTACGATCCTGCCATTGAAAGAGGTCCTAACTAAGGCAAAAGACAGAGAGGAATGGAGAAAGACAGTCGAGGAATCTTGCATGGTGCCCCAACGGTCCAACAGATTAAGGGATAGGTAAAGGTAAAAGGTAAAGACTTGTCTATAGTCCACCTTTAGAAAGACAATCTATAACTGAACAAAGGAAAGAAATCCTGCAAGCATCATTTTGTTCGTATGAGAGCATTTTAATTGTATATATCCGTTACTAGGGCTTTTTGTGTTTAGATGAATGCTGATGATTGAGTTTTTTTAGTCATCTATTTTACTAGCTGTATGCATAGAGTCAAAACATGTTTCAAAGATTCAATACAAAATTGACAAGGTACATTTAATACAGACACACCTCCCTTTGTCTTTACCTCCCCTTCCATCCAAGCTGAACTACAAACTTAGAGATTTCACTAACTAAGAAAAAAAAGATTGGGTCAATATGATTGGAGGGACTGTCTCCAAAACAGTTTGAGATGGGGAGGGAAGCAGCTACAAAGTTTAGATAACAGTCATAAAACCTGAAGGGCTATAAATGAATTTCAACTCCCCCCACCCCCGACAGACCAACTTCCCAGATTACATTTGATCTGTTTTGGTGTATTTATTTAATCTGTGTTTACAGTGTAGCCCACCTTGGTTTTATCTACAAAATTTAAAAAAAAAGATAATCCCCCCCCACCCAAATCTCTTTCCTATTTATGTACACCAAGACAAAAAAATGTCATCCTCTCCCACCCCCTTTCATGTGTTTACAACAGTATGCCCTTCCTTTCACATTGACTATGCTTAGAAGCTAATGTTTCCATGACCCTTCCAGCTTTTTATTCTCCAATTGTTCAAAGTAGGTTAGTAAATAAAATAACAAAAACATTGACTAGCAGAAATTTACACAAGTCTTTTGTTTATACCAAAAAGGCAGTTTAGAAAAAAGACAATATGATGTATATTGTGCAACAGCAGTCATAGTAGCTTTATTATAATGGAACATTTCATTGATTTCTATAAGCTCTTTATGATTCAATTTTACATTATTTGGTTGTTGTCTCTAAATCAATGTTGTGTATGTTGTCAATGAACTACACAGTGGCTGGGTGTGGTCCAACATTTCTTAGATATAATATTCACTCTTTCAAACAAGGAAATTACAAGCCACACTTATCCTCGTGTCATTCCAGTTAAAGATTGAAATTCAAGTTTTCCTGATTCAGGCAACCCATTCAATGGTTGACTTGGATTAAACTAGTTCTATATTCATTGGTCCTAGCAACTAGTTAATTAGATTATGTTTTTTTATAGTTGTAAATTATGTGAGCTAAATATTACTGTTTCTCTCTTATCTCAGAGTTTCATTTAATGCTTTGACCAATAGTTGTTTCTCCAGTTAAGGATGAGTATTCAGCCACTGACACCACTCCCATTCAAAGCAGGCCTCATTCAAACTCTTTCTCACCTACACTAACTGATACCATGCAAACAAATTCTGTAGTAGAGTCCAACATGTGAGCAGTACATACAAGTAGTCAAAGCAGGACATAAAAAGCTGAAATTATCTTTAAGTTAACACAATGCAATAGACCCAACCAAAATAAAGAAACATTAAGAAACAACTAAGAAACATTGCCAAGAGCTTTCCCTCTATTCTATTATTAAATGTCTTGGTTTTTGTTATCTGCCTAATATTGTATTGGCTTCCATGAAAGAAATCACTCTTATCTTTCTTATATAATATCCTAGCAAAAAGACAACCATAAGACAAGTGTCACGCCTCGCTGTACATTGTGGGTAGCAGGTCAAGAGAGGGGTAAGTCTTGGCTAGAAGTCAGGAATGCCTTGAAGACTGTTTTTTTTTAATGTGTGCCTCAACAAGTAAAAATAAATATTCCAAAGAAAGTTCAAAGGAAGGGTCAAGAATAAAATTTTTGGGAAACTATAAAACGGAATTGAGTCAAGATATTGGTGACATTGGTTGGTACTAAGTAGTTATTAGTTATCGGTCAACATTCACTGTCGCAGGTCAGTGTTTAATATTGTCAGTCAAATAACCTAAATACTTTTGCAAATTTTTGTTCATTTTTTAAATTTTTCATTTTTTCATTACATTTGATTGAGTGTAAAGATATTAATTTCAACACCATGTTATTCCAGTACGTTACTATGAGACTGCATATGTGTGTGTGTGTGAAATAGGAACGTTAAAAACTTTCAAAAAAAATAGTGCCACTCTCAAATTAAAACTCTATGCCACAAAGATCACATAAATGGAGTTTGAAGCTTTGGGTGCGGAAACAAATGATCAATCAACATGAAATGTAACATAGCAGCACAAAGGTACCAAGGTTAGTCAAAGAAGGTGAAGAAAATATGGTCAAACATAGACAAGCTCCAAAGAGGACTCGAAACACTGACCATGACCAGGCCCCATTGCCTAGCAGTGACCAGGCACCACTCTAACATCCACTTTCGCTATCTCGTTCTCCAAAAAAAAAAAAAAAAAAAAAGTGTTCTAATGAGTAAGGTTATCTGGTCACCCAGGGTCATGTGATTACACGCCCCCACCCATAGCCTGCCCACATTCCTATCCATAAAAGTCCCCACCAACAATTCTATATTTAGGGTCAACACATACTGGACAAACAAAAACCCTACTTTAAATTGCATCTATTTCTCTCTAACAATACAACAAGACGACACTAATACTAAATATATAGATAGCTTCAGAAGTGGTAGTAATGCAACTAATGAAAAATAAATGGAGTTTAAAGCTTTTGGTACCTTAGAGCTGCTATCTTGTCACACAGTGAGTACTTCAAACATGAAAACTTTGTTGTTTAAAAATTACTTTTGTCTAGCACAACTTTCCTGCTATAAGCATGCTCAGTGAGCTCTGGTCCAATCTCTTTTGAGGCTGTAGGAGAAGCTTGAGTCAGGATTTGAACTCAAGCCCACTAAATAGGCAGCCAAGTGATGTATACCCCTCAGCCACCCCCCCCCCCCCCCCCATTAAAACTCATTAACTATGCATCTTTTTCCTATCTATGTCTCCTTCTGTCTCAAAAGATGATGCAACAATGGTGAAGACTGTTTCTTTTTTATTTCTTTTAGTTAAAACATTTCTACATTCATGTGTTTGGGAATATGGTAGCATGTTTCACAATTGTTCATGTTGAAATAATAACTTTACTTTTTCAATTTGGATCTCTCAGATTGTTATGAGACTATTGACCAAAAATCAATCAAGAAATGTATTCCTGTGGTGTAATGTGTAGATGCTGTCAAAACAAAGGGAAAAATCAATTTCTAATCCCTACAATTTAAAATGACTTTGTCTTACCTCTGTGGGTTTTGCTCATTGCCAGAATCCTTGCTGTGTTTTATCATACGATATCTGGCGATCTCCATGGGATACCTGGTGATGGACAGCCCAGCATGTCGTATCCTGAAAAGACCCACTAACTTGTTAGAAATGTATAAATCTGTCTTAGAGTAGTACAAGCTGAAAGACATAGGGAAACAGACTAAAAGTCCATAGAGGAAAGAGAACAATGTCCCTAGAATAGTGTATGAACAAAGGTCATACAACTCTGAACTTATTCAACTCCAAAGCAGAGCAAAGTATTTAACCTTTCCTTTACTTGTATCCTTTCTTTGTGAAGTACAGTCTTCAATGTAGAGCTCCTTAAAGTCAATGGCAGAAACCTACACAATGTTAGAGATTCCTTCAATTTCTTTCAGCCTTTATACTTTTAGTCTCAGAGAGATGCCCATTATTATGTCTGACTTTTGTCTTGATTTTTGTGTTGAAATACATAGCTCTGATACATTGTTTTTTAAATTTCAGCAAATAGGAGTTGTGTTTCCATTATTGTCATGTTTTTGTGACAGTAATAGAAAACACTTTTTAAAAAAGCAAAATATAAAAAAAAACTTTTAAGAAAACAAAGGCTTACATAAGGGTAAGAACAGCACAATTACTGCAATATATCTCAATATTGCACAATTTATTTCCCATTTCTCTATGTAACAAAATAAATTAACTACCACAAATTAACTGGTTAATTTTTTTATTGATTCAAGTGTTGTCATCAACAAAGAATAATTGTGAAAAGTTTTAACTTGATCTAAGAAAGAGAAGTGGGAGAAATAATGTGTACAAGATTTGTGCCAGACAGAGTTTAATATAAGCTTAAAAAAAAAATTGTATTTCACTCATAAACATAATTTAGTGTAAGCTTAGTAAATTTAATCTTGGTCTCAATCTCTAAGAATTAAAAAAAATGATAGAGAGATAAAACAAAGAAATTTCCAGGGACATTTGGGCAGAATGGACTCTATAGCCTTGGTCAGCAGTCAGTCTGGGAGCTGGAAACTCCTAAATAAAAGCTAAGACTAGATCTATCTGTCATACAAGTCTCAGACTTCTGAGCCAGTGTGAATAATATTTAGTCTAATGAGTGGTACAGGCCTGCGCAAACTAATGATCACATTAAAACTACTTAGTGAAGGCTGGAGGAGATGCAGTAATCAACTTCAAAATATCTAACCACCAAGTTGAAAAGTGGATGGCTCTTAACTCTTTTTATCCCAATTGACGATACCATCATTGATTTGAACTTGTTAAATTAAATTATAGTTTGAATTTTTAGCGGCCCCCGAAAGGGGAAAAGACGCTATTAGTTTTGTGCGAAATGTCTGTCCGTCCGTCCCGTTTAGATCTCGTAAACTAGAAAAGATATTGAAAATCCGACATCACAATATTTTAGACCATTCAAAGTTCTGGTGCAACTGCTACTTTTTTTTTTCTGAAAGCGAAAAATCTAAGTTTTAAAATAAGTTATGCAAGCAGTTTTTTAAAGAGAAAAAGCTAATTAGTATGCATTATAAGTTAGACCAAATTTAAAACAAATAGTAATCTTATAAACTTCATTTTCCTAATTTTTTTTTATTGCGGAATTTATTTATTTATTTTTTTTTTTTTTTAAGGATTCGAATAAGAGATTGAGCCTTTTCAAAACAATTAGATCAATTATAACACATCAGTTAGGCCAGGGGAGGCGCGGTGGCTGAGCGGTAAAGCGCTTGACTTCCGAACCGGAGGTCCCGGGTTCGAATTCTGGTGAAGACTGGGATTTTCAACTTTGGAATCTCTGGGCGCCTCTGAGTCCACTCAGCTCTAATGGGTACCTGACATTAGTTGGGGAAAAGTAAAGGCGGTTGGTCGTTGTGCTGGCTACATGACACCCTTGTTAACCGTAGGCCTAAAAAACAGATGAACTTTACATCATCTGCCCTATAGACCACAAGGTCTCAAAGGGGAACTAGTTAGGCCAGGTTCACATCTAACTTTACATTCACTTTCACCCATCCTTTGATCTGCGGGACCGTTGGAGCACTACACAAGATCTGTTAACCTTCTTTCTCCATTCTTATCTCTCATTTGTCTTTGATATAATTTCATTTGGATGTTCTTTCTGAAAATATTGAAGCCTGCCTGGGTGGACCACTTCGGGGGCCGATTTTGAGTTTGTGTGGTTTGTGTTTCCACACAAACTGTCTTTTGTAACCTTGTATAAACTTTACTTTGTCTTATATAAAAAGAGTATGCATTCCTCTTTAAATCTATACCAAATAAAACATTTTCTGATAACAAACAAAAAAATTATTGAAGCTTAATCATAAATGGGTATTGAAATACTACTGAGTGAAATAAAGAATTCTGTCAAAATGTGGAAAATAATTATGGAGAGAAAGAGTTAAAATCCCCTGTTGGAATATCTGTACAATGCAGTCATTGATAAAAGTGAATGCACTGAACAGAGGTCTGCAATGGTGGCCCTGGCTGGACATGGACATAGCTTCCTCTAGTGAGGTGCACTTAGTAAGTCAATTCCTATCTCAAATCACTCACACCCAAGATGATTATCATTGCAGCCTAGCACTCAATTACTACCCTAATTAAACAAATGTTACCCAAATTTCACAAAAACTACCCAAATATTATACAAATTACACAAATACTAGACAAATTAAATAAATACTATCCAAATTACACAAATACCACCCAAATTACACAAATACTAGACATTACACAAATACCACCCAAATTACACAAATACTAGACATTACACAAATACTAGACAAATTAGACAAATATTACTGAAATTGCACAAATACTAGACCAATTACACAAATACTAGAAAAATTACACAAATACTAATGAAATTGCACAAATACTAGACAAATTAGACAAATATTACTGAAATTGCACAAATACTAGACCAATTACACAAATACTAGACATTACACAAATACCACCCAAATTACACAAATACTAGACATTACACAAATACTAAACAAATTACACAAATACTAGACAAATTAGACAAATATTACTGAAATTGCACAAATACTAGACCAATTACACAAATACTAGAAAAATTACACAAATACTAATGAAATTGCACAAATACTAGACAAATTAGACAAATATTACTGAAATTGCACAAATACTAGACCAATTACACAAATACTAGACAAATTACACAAATACTAATGAAATTGCACAAATACTAGACAAATTACACAAATACTAATGAAATTGCACAAATACTAGACAAATTACACAAATACTAGACAAATAATTCACAAGCTCCCTAAAGGCATAGCAATAAAAAAAAAAGGGGTGGGGGGGTGGGGAGGTAAATTACCTGCTAGCCATGTCATCATCCTCACCTCCCCAGCCAAAAAACATGTTAGAGAAGCCATTGATCTTTTCAAAATGTTCTTTGTTGATTGCACTGACACCTCCATAGATCCCATCATAAGGTAACCTGTAGACACAACAGGACCAACTTATAACAATGGCTTTAAATGTTAACAACAAAACTGTTCCCTTTGAAAAAAGAGGCATGAAGAAAAAAAAATGCTTATGTCTTTAAATGGATACTTTCAGATTAACAAAATGATTTCAATCATAACGTGTTCTTGTTTTTGTAAGTTTAGATTTGATACCAATACAAAATCATGAAAAAATAGTAAAAACCAATTGCTTGAAAAAATCATGCACCTTTGCATATTCACAATGTTAAAACCTGATCTGTCTAGTTAAGATTTCCCATAATACCAAAGGATTCCCACCAGCTCTGGACTAGATGCCATTGGCCAATTGGCACTTGTTGATAATTCCTGTGTTATTGACAATTCCACTCAAAATTTTTCTAATGAACAGTTTTTCCAAACTTTTTTCTTAACAGAAATAGTAAAAGCCTTAAATAAAAAGACAAGCACAAGTCAATAGATGATTGAATGCTATGGACATTGCAGGCTTTAAAAGCACTGGCAGCAGATTAACTCTAAACAAAACTCCAAACTGTTCCTGTGACCTCTCAAAACAAAACTCCAAACTGTTCCTGTGACCTCTCAAAACAAAACTCCAAACTGTTCCTGTGAATAAGAAGTGACCTCTCAGAAGGAGGTACACTGGAAGCAAATATTTATGGTCAATGCATGCAGTCAAGAGAAGGCCTATCTTCATATATAATTTAATAACTGATGGTCTGATTCAATGGTAAAAACAGGAAGCAGAAAAAAAGAAAAGAAGTTAGATTTTAAAATAATAAGGAAATCGGAACTTTAAACATTTATGACAAAAAAAAAAAGTTGAATTTTTTCATAACATAACTCAGCAAACATGATTATTTTTATTTCTATTTCTTTTTAATGCCTTTTTTGTTCACCACCTCAAAGTAAATTATACCTAACAGCATAGTTCTTGCATTAGTTCCCCTTCCCAAAGGTGTGAGACAAGCTACAGCTAGATAGACAATTCTGACTAACCTTAATCTTTACATCTGGCAAGGGCCTTCTCAAATTTTTACTGGAAACAGCAGTCAAATAAAAAGATGAAGAAAACTAAAAATAAATCTAACCTGTAGTTAAATTTGTCAATAGCTGCTGATAAATGCCGAGGCTGCTCAGGGCAGGAGTAAATGTTTCTATCATTTTCTGGAATAAGATCCACATCATGAAAAATGGCACACTGGTAGTCATAGCGCTTCATAGCCTCTGCATAGCCTATGTTCATTAACATGGCCCTGTTGAACTTCCCTGGCAATGCCTTCATCAAACCAAAAAAAAAAATATTCAATGCATCATGACATGCAAAATGTGATGTAGATTTATAAACTACTCCAAATTAATTTACATACAAACATAAATATGTAGAATTTATAATTTTGTAGCAAAAGAGTCACCCTACTCATCACCCTGGTAGTTTTCCAGATAATAACAGCGTATTCACGCCTAGGAGTTTGTAATACAAAGTTCCTTTCTTATCTTGTTTAATTAAAACATTCGTACCAAGAAAAAGTCAATTAGTGTGTTCTTCTTAGTCTTGCATTGATCATTTCTTTAAGTTTTTTTCACAATATTTTTTTTAAATATTACTTTGTTTAATAGAAATAATGAAACAGTTAATAAAGAGCCCAACATGGCATCCAAATTAAAATCATGTTCATGAGTAATTAATTCTTTCATCCTTTATATAATAGTCACAATATGATATATTCATCCTGAATGATTAACAACTGAATAAGGCTAAAGTGTTGGGTGCAAAGTTGTATTATTATTTTTCATACTTGATATGAAGTGTGTGTGTGTGTTTATATGGTGACAGTAAGAAGAGGGTAGCAATTGTTTGTGAGTGATGCAATATAGGTGGCATTTTTGTCACTTGGTTTTAGTTAGGAGAGACAACTCCAGTATGTGAAACTGAAAGGTTGCTTTATTGCAGTGAGATTTTGTTAATGAATATTATTACTAAAGTCTAGTACATTTATTTGATTTCATATTAAATTGATTTTGTGTATATTATAAATAAAGTGGTATTTACTTTGTTCACAAAAGGAAGTTATTTAAAGTTTTATGAGTTAAGATACACTACACCTACAATGGTTTAGGTGTCTACCAGCAGTTTGGTGCTACAAGTTAACAACTGGTAACAACAATACTCGTATCAAATTATTTTCCAGATGGCTTTTGGAGCCAATAGAAGGAAGGAGTGGAGTAGACATGTTAATAAGTTTCTTCATCAATGACCCAGAAAGGTTTATTTGGGCCAGATCTATAAAGCTACATCTTAACCTCACATTTGCATAATTCAAGGGAGCTTAACATTCAGTTCAAGCCTTCCGAATTGAATCTTAAAGATAGAAGTGAAAATGGAAATTTGGGAAATTAATACAAAATGTTTTATTCCAAACTGAAAAAATAAGTCTTCTTCCTCAGATAAAAGAAACTCTAGGCCTTATTTCTGATTTGTATGTTCATTCATAACAAGTATGTCAACCATGTTGTGAACATTAGCCTAGTTATGTGAAGAGGATGATTTTTTTGATTATTTTTTTTTTGCTGTTTTAAATCCCAGTTTGTAAAATGTTTGACATGTTTCAGATGTTCTTTCAGAGTTGAAGATAATTTACTCCTAATCCAAACCTCCCGCAGGACGACGGGTGATAGGAGGAGGCAGGGTTTGAACTCGGGGCCAGCAATAAGTCTGAATGTCAGTCCATCGCGCAAACCGCACATCCAGTTAAGCTCAAAGTCAAAGAAATTTTTATTTAGTTCTACCAAGCTCAGTTAATTATAAAAACATTTTTTTCCCAGCTCATGTGTTGACATCTTTCATTGGAATTAGGTGAATATATGTGTCATAACTCATGAGGCTGAATAAATCAAAGGCTGCATATGAACACTAATGAAATCCCTCCTGATGATCAAAGAGTATCAAAATCATGTCAGTACTGCAAAACAGTAGATACACTACTAGCTGTGAGTTAATTGGAATGCAATTAAAATCTGTCATAAAATAAGTTTTAATCCTAATTTACTCTTGACAGATCTGTTAGAAGTGTGTTTTAGAAGCTGTCAAGTGTTCAGTGGGAGACCTGAGAGGCACATAACAAATGGTACACTATAGTGAAGTCTAATAACAAATTGTACCTGATCAATAACATAGATCCCATAATCCAACTGCTGCCTGCCTAGAATGGGATGTAAATTTTTTAATAATATCTTGAGGTGCTCTGGTCTGTTTCTGTATGGAATGATAATGGCCACCCTGTGTCTGGCAGTGCAGTCAGGAGGTTTAAATCTTCCACCTCGCTGAAGACCCGCATTCTCAGCAGCTATATCTTCCAGGTTAGAGGCTTCACTATAAGTAGCTAAGGGACCATCTGTCAGACAAACACAAAAAATAACACTTTGTTAGCATGTTGCTTCCTGGAAGATAATTTATAAAATGTTTTATTCAAACTTGCAAGGATTGTGATTCTGTTAAATTCACAATGATTACACATCAAGGTGTAGATCAGCGTCCAGTCTTGTCAAACTTCATGTCACTTCAATTTGAAAATCAGTGCCCAGTCAATCACAGTTAAGTCTTGTCAAACTTGAGGCCACTTCAGTCAGTCAATCACTGATTGTCAAACTTGAGGCCACTTCAGTCAGTCAATCCCTGATTGTAAAACTTGAGGCCACTTTAGTCAGTCAATCACTGATTGTAAAACTTGAGACCACTTCAGTCAGTTAATCAATGATTGTCAAACTTGAGGCCACTTCAGTCAGTCAATCACTGATAGTTAAACTTGAGGACACTTCAGTCAGTCAATAACTGATTGTCAAACTTGAGGCCACTTCAGTCAGTCAATAACTGATTGTCAAACTTGAGGCCACTTCAGTCAGTCAATCACTGATTGTTAAACTTGAGGAGAACTAAAACAGTTCTTGTGACTGACAGAATGTGAAAGTAAATTAAAAAAAAGCATGTAGTACAGTAGTCCACTATTGTTTCCCCATGAAATCAATTTCTTGACAATAAATTTAATTACCTCAACACTAACCACTAACTTTTACAATAAATCTTAAGGTTGATTTTTCTCCCTACAAAACATCTTAATCTTTTATCACATATGTAGCAATAAATTGTGACCTAGCGAGTCCATTAAATAGTCCTATATTGAGATGAACTATACAGTGCTATAAAGAGAAGGCAGAACAAAAAATCACTTCTAGTTCCTACCTCTTCATCTGAGTACATAAGAAGCTATAGGAAAACAATTCTCAATGCTCTCACAGTATAAGCTGTTGTATTTATTACCTCGACATCTCCACAGAAAATAAATCCAATTCCCCCCCCCCCCCAAACAAACTTTCCAACATAGCAACTGTTGAAGAGATAAATGTCTTTTAGACATCAATAATGAAGTATATATATGTGTTGAATCACTTTCCCTATCTTAAGTTATAAATGAATATTCCTTACAGACATCTCTATGGAAGTTGTAAATGGATAATTCCTTCTGGTCGTGTTTAAACAGAGGGGATGATCCCTTTTCACTATCTCTATTGAGATCATAAATAAGTTTCTAGCCATCTGAGCTGGTCAATAGATCCACTAATAGGAATCCCAGATGGTTGTGATAATAAAACAAACTTCTGTGCCTTCAGCCCTTTGTCTACAATCTGTTGTATTCATCCATTAAATTGAACCCACAAGAATCATGTCTTCAACCAATAGAGACTTGCAATGAACAAATAAATATCCATCTTTCTGTCCTCAATCCCCAAGACTTATAGTAAATGAAGTAATGAACAAATAAATATCCATCTTTCTGTCCTCACTCCCCAAGACTTATAGTAAATGAAGCAATGAACAAATAAATATCCATCTTCCTGTCCTCACTCCCCAAGACTTATAGTAAATGAAGCAATGAACAAATAAATATCCATCTTTCTGTCCTCACTCCCCAAGACTTATAGTAAATGAAGCAATGAACAAATAAATATCCATCTTCCTGTCCTCACTCCCCAAGACTTAAAGTAAATGAAGCAATGAACAAATAAATATCCATCTTCCAGGGGTAGGCAACCCAACCAAATGTCTTCTCGTGTACAAAAAATGCCTAACTACTTTGTGAAATAAAATTGTTTAGTGCAAAAAAACAAACAACTGTCAATGTGCTTAATCGTTATGATAATTAATAATCAGACAGTCCATCAATGTTACAAAATATAAATAGATCTAATTATTTAATGCTTATAAATTGCCCAGATAATGCTTAGAACAGTGATGCCCAAAGTACGGCCGTGAGTCTATCCGGACGTCAAAAAGTCAGCATAAAGTGTAGAAAATCACACCTTTCTACAAAAGAAAATGTACAAATTTATCTTTACTTACGTTAGGAGCTTAAAGCCCTAAATTTTTCTCCTAATTGATTGGTACCATGACATTTAACATTTTTGCATTTATGAAATAGGTATCTGAGAGTAGAATGTACGTTTTCAACCAGGAAAAGTGAACGGTTCTTTACTTTTTTTTGTGGAACATGATAATAAGCCAACATATTTGTTTTATAAAGAGAGTGTGACTATTTTAAAAAACAAAAACATATAAACAACATTATGAAACAAATATGACAGCATTTTTTATTTGAGCCACGAATAAAAGATTGTTAAACTAAGCCTAGAAATTGGAGGATTGATGGGAACATTTACCAAAAAAGAGACAGGAAAATGTCTCGGTTGTAAAGATAGCTACAATGTTGCTCATATTCTAAGTACAGGAATGAAGCCCAATGGCAATGTTGCTGATATTATAAGTATAGAAATGAAAACATCTTCTGAGGCGGGGAAAAAAGCAATGAGCTTGCTGTGCTTTGAACCGATCGCGGTTTTTAAGAGTAGAATTTCAAGCAATGTGCTTGCTGTGCTTTGAACCGATCGCGTTTTTAAGAGTAGAATTTCAGACACTACAAAACGAAGACTCCTGATTTCTGAAGAAACCTCACAAATGTAGAAATTTTTTAAAAGCCAGTAGTTAATAAATTGACGAAACAGTAAACAGTTTTGACCAAACAATCACCATTACAAGAAGCTGCAAACAAAGTTAGTTGGTGCTGTGCCACAAGATTGTCAAACGGAAAAAGCTCTTGTCAGATGTTGAATTTATTCAAGAATGCTTTTTAGAGGCAGCCAATACTCTTTCCAGAACAAACAAAATCTGATAGCATTACTCTGCCAAGACGAAGTGTAGTTAGGCGTGCTGATATGATAATATGATAACCGATAATTTGATGCACTAACTTCACAATACAACAACGCTTTTCTGTGGTACTCGCTGGCATTGGAGGAAAGTACTGAGGTACAGGACACACAAAAATTACTGATATTCATCTGGGGAGTAGGTTTCAGCTCACGAAAGAGTTACTCAGTGTTTAATCACTCAAAGATGCAACTTCAGGCCGAGATTCATTAATTGCTATAAAGAACTCTTTCGAGAGAGTTGGGTTGGCATGGAACAAGAAGGCAAGTGAAGAGTTGGGTTGGCATGGAACAAGAAGGCAAGTGAAGAGTTGGGTAGGCATGGAACAAGAAGGCAAGTGAAACAAGTGTTGGTGCCTGTTCTTTGACTGGGAAAACCATTAAAAGCAATATTCTGTCCTCTCCTAAGTGTCATGCATCAGCAATGTTTGTGCAAAGTTGCATTGAATAGCAAACATGTTATTGATCCAATAGTCTCAGTGATCACAGGGCTAAGCCTTAACCACAATGCAGTGCAAAGAACTAATTGAAGATCTGGAAACTGAACATTCATATACATTCACATGCGCGCGCACACACACACATAAAAAATATGCAGCCTGTCACCACCTCAAAGTTGGTGCCATAGAGTAGATACCCCATTTAATGTTGTGAATGTTATTCAAAACTCAAGGTTTAACAAGGTGAACTCTTTTAACCTTGAGTTAGTTGGAGACAGTCACTTGATAGAGTCACTTGATAGCAGTCAGTTAGAGTCAGTAAAGGAGTTACTTTTGGACAATTCTATTGCATTGTGTAAAGTGTTATTGAGTATCACTATGAAATGTATTGGATGTTGAATTTCACAAATAGTTCCGGAAGTTATTGTTTATTCATTCATTGAGCCAGATGGCTGGATTGCCTACATATATATATTATTTAGTCTTGGCTGCTGATAGGTGTTTGTCTGTGATCTCTATGTTCATCATCATTTATAGGACTCAGAACACAGGCACAAGAATCCAAAGCAACATCTAATAACATGAACCCAATGTCACCACGCCTACATCTATAAACTAACCCAGTGACATTTATGGTGTCAGAAAACACATCAGTGACACGGCCCCATACAAAAAAATTGTATGCAGCCCTCCATACAAAAATGTTGCCCACCCCTGATGTAAAGCATTCAATTTTACAAGAGTTACACACTTAAACCAATGACCCATAGCAATCTCATTTGAATTGGGAGCAACTCAACTTTAGGGTTAAAACAAATCGTCCATTGAGTTTCATACTAAAAAGAAATGCAAAGCTGGGTAGAGAAAGTTCTGACAGAAGTAGCATTACATTTTGGAACTAAGTACGGAGTTTTGACAGCAGAAGTAGCATTACAGCCTCTTGGAATTTACACACGAAAGCTGGATACAACAGAATCAGAGAATGAACTAAAAATTTCCCTTCAAACCCATGTAGTGTGATTACCTTATCTAAATATAATTTTGGACCGAGTTTCTAATGAGACTCTAATGCCACACCTTCAATTAATCCGCCCCTGGATACAATCTTGCATAAATTTAGAACTTAAACTTCTGAAGTGTGTTCCTTGAAACCAAAGCGATGGCGTCTCTTAATCTAGCTCTCAATGTGCAGTGTCTCTTGCCATCTGTTCAATCTAGCTCTCAATGTGCAGTGTCTCTAGCCATCTGTTCAATCTAGCTCTCAATTTGCAGTGTCTCTAGCCATCTGTTCAATCTAGCTCTCAATGTGCAGTGTCTCTAGCCATCTGTTCAATCTAGCTCT
Source organism: Biomphalaria glabrata (assembly GCF_947242115.1). Taxonomy (NCBI): domain Eukaryota; kingdom Metazoa; phylum Mollusca; class Gastropoda; family Planorbidae; genus Biomphalaria; species Biomphalaria glabrata. The sequence goes on from NC_074716.1 coordinate 18,777,181, forward strand.
CAATGTGCAGTGTCTCTTGCCATCTGTTCAATCTAGCTCTCAATGTGCAGTGTCTCTAGCCATCTGTTCAATCTAGAGGACACTTAGTGAACGTTGGGAAGTGGGAGCTTGTCTCTCCATTGGAATCAAGTCTGCTCTAGCAAAGAGGAAGAGAGAGAGAAAGAGCAAAGAGGAAGAGAGAGAGACACACACACACACAGACAATCAAAGAATGCAGCAGACGTTTTGTTGGTAGACACACTCACGTGTTAGATTGTCCCCGAGTTTATTTGTGTGTGTGCCACATCAGCAAGTAGTTAGTAGAAAGCAAGGCTTTTATTTCAAAGATAATTAGATCTATGCTGCGTGAGTGAATCAATGTGTCACATTTGAAATGGGTTGGTGTTACACAAACCACTTGGCGGCCCAGTCGTCTTCCCACATTACACAGAGAACATCAAATCTAAATAGCAATCACAAAAGCGTTTGACGCGAGCTACTCTGACTCTAATTTAAGTAACATTTAACTTTTATAATAAAATTGATTTCACTATACAATATTGTTGTATGTATAGTCCCACTGACCGAATTGTATTTTGACAAAGGTTTTGATTGGTTCATGAATGAATATGTAATAAGTCAGATTCCTACCTGAGACCAGGTAATAACATGCTTCCCTCTTCCCCAATAAATTATATGTGAGCTCTGCCAAGCGTATTGGATTACATCCATTGATTTCTAAAAGCATTTAAAAAAAAGTATTGACATTAGTTGAATGTCTGCACAATTGAAGAAACTTGAGTGATAACTTAATTTGAATAAAATATTTCGGGTAAGGATGCTTTGGTTGAAACATCTCCTATTGAAGCAGATAAAGACAAACAACTGAAGTCAATACCTACACCGAGCACATTTTAAATATATAGCTGGAGATACCATAAATATTTTAAATTAACCATTTTTGTGTGTAAACGAAAAATTGCATCGATTTTTTAAATCATATTTTCACTTAGTTTACGTTTGTTAATTAGCTTGATAACAATTTTTAGAAAGCTTCTATCAACTTTTAGTGGCGTCACTAGGGTTGGTGTCCCCCGGTGCGGCAAGCTCAGGGTGTCAAACCTCATATTTAAGAAACATTGAGATTATTATTAGAAATGATAAAAGAGCTCCTTACGGAAAAAGTTTTAAATGATACTAGTGTTTCTCAGTTGCTTCCTAAAAGGCAACTCAAGCACTGACCAGGTTTACGTCCTGCGACACATCGTCGAGTAAAGCCTGGACTACCAACACAGGATGTGGAGCAGTTTTGTGGATTAAAAAAAGTTTGATAGCTTTGGAAAATAGCAAGAGAATAAGGCGTCTCGCAACAATTTGTCCAGATTCAGCGACATGTCTAAAGAAAATCAAGCTGTTGTGTCACAACAGACACTGGAACTCTTCAACACCGAGACGGAAATGAAATCCGGGTTTATCTTATCCCCATTTCTAGCAGCCGTCGACGATGTGATAGAAATACATTAAACAGGCTGCATTCGAGTTCCCATGGCGTTTAGCAAACCGAGTCGGATTTGGCAGCATTGCTTTCAAATACAATAAAATGTATACACGAGATGACGGATAAAGACGCCCTCAAAGTTATGCACATTGGGTGCAGGTTATCCAAAATCCACATCAACATCGGTCATACAGATCTTGAACAAATATAACTAATAACGTTATCAGAAGCAATGAAGTTGCATATCATGGTGTTGCATGTCGGATTTGAAGCATGAGCCGTCTTTCATAAAGCACGGCTTATCTGAACAAACAAATCAGTTAGCCTGGAGATAAAAATTCACCTACTCAATACAATTATTGTCCCAACGGCCACCCAACTTCGAGACATCGAAGGCTGAAAGGTTGAAAAGAGGCTGAGCAGTGATGGCAGAGATGGATCCTACGAATAACATACTGAGATAATGTTACCGATAGGGAAATCTTTCCCGGTCATTCGCCGTCTAAGGAACGTGGCGCCTGATCGTCGATTGACATTTGTGAGACATATTAGACAAGATGAAACACGTTGACCAAAGTCAGCCTTTACATGAAAGCCGAATAGAGGAACGCAAAAACATGGCCGTCCAGGTTTAATCATGGCGTCAGTCCTTTTTAGAAGAAAAGTAGCTGTGAAAGTCCCTTAAGACTGATTTCTGTGGAGAGAGCTTGCGGCCATATGCGTCGAATTTTTCTCAGGAAGTTTACAAGTCGAAAGTTTGAACAGCTTGTTTAGTGGATAAAGGGCAGACACTTGAACAGCTTGTTTAGTGGATAAAGGGCAGACACTTGAACAGCTTGTTTAGTGGATAAAGGGCAGACACTTGAACAGCTTGTTTAGTGGATAAAGGGCAGACACTTGAACAGCTTGTTTAGTGGATAAAGGGCAGACACTTGAACAGCTTGTTTAGTGGATAAAGGGCAGACACTTGAACAGCTTGTTTAGTGGATAAAGGGCAGACACTTGAACAGCTTGTTTAGTGGATAAAGGGCAGACACTTGAACAGCTTGTTTAGTGGATAAAGGGCAGACACTTGAACAGCTTGTTTCTAATTGAAACAAGACGAGTGTCTAATTCGGAAAGTTGAGACAAGGGGAGAGATTTCAACCCAAGCCTTTGTCCTAAGCTAACTGGAGTGACAAATTGTAGGTACAAAACAAATGTATGTTTCCATCTCGGCGTGTAGGTTTCAATGAATTCGCCTGTGTGTAATGCAAGTGGAGGGACATTGAGCTGCAATGAAACAGAACAATATGACACTGGAGTACACACAGCGCTGCCTTCAGACGGAGACATTAGCTCATTCAATTTGAGAGAAAGAAACATTGAAGACACAGTCCTATGGTAGAAAACCAGTTCTATGTCTACCACCAGTTCTACTAGTAGGCCTAGAAACAAACAACATTGGTATTGAAACAAAAATCCAGTCGAAAAAAAACAAAAACTCCTCAATCTCGATATAAAAAATAAAAAAAAGGTCCTATTTATTTCAGTCCCAGCGTGTTGTCAGTCTATAACTATTATAAAACTTGCAATGATTTGATTTATTTGCAATTCGCCAAGCTTTCTCGTGTCTATTGCCTTTCATTTGTCTACAAGTGATAGTCCATTCTGTACAGGACCACGTGACACTAGCCGGGGAGTCCTGTTCACCACAAGATTCTAATCAAGACAGCACGATTCTCGATGTTTGGATAGATGACTTTTCAAACTTGTTTAGGTTTCTAGGCGTCGTTTCAGGGGCAGAGTGAGCGTGGCTTTTGCAGGTTTTCTTATCCCCCCCCCCTTCCGGTAAGTTCCATAGCAAATCAATTGGGTTGGGGGGAGGTGAACTGAGATGAAAGCGTTGGAAAAAAAAACAGTCCTATGTAAATGAAAGCCAGAAAAAAAAAAAACACCTTTGGTGATAATCCATAATATACATCTAACTGTACCATGCACATGTTTTTTAACAACAATGCTCTAAGTCAGCGATGCCCAAAATACGGCCCGCCCGCAACGTGGTTCCACCCAGCCCGCCGAAATGTTGGCACAAAGTGTAGAAAATGCCCATCCAAAAAGAAATGGTTGACAAATGTTTACCTAAGTTAGGGCCCTCAATTTTTCTTTAATTAATTGGTACAATGACCTTTAATATTTGGACGGTTAGTGAATGGAACTCTAAATGTAGAATCTACCAGAAAAAATGAACGGATCTTTAGTTTTTGTGGAATATGATAATAAGCCAACATATTTAATTTGTACAGAAAGACTGTTTTAAGAAGAAAAACATATAAACGACATTATCAAACAAATAAGGCGGCAATCTTGATTGAAGCGCCTACTGATTGGAGGATCGATAAGGCGGCAATCTTGATTGAAGCGCCTACTGATTGGAGGATCGATAAGGCGGCAATCTTGATTGAAGCGCCTACTGATTGGAGGATCGATGGGAATATTTACTCAAAAGAGAAAATGAGTTTTTGTAAAGCTAGCTACAACGTTGCTCATATTTTTAGGAAGTAATCATCATCTTTTTTTGAACTAACCTCTGTAGTATATAAGATAAGATATACAACTATTTTCTGGCGCGTGAAAAAAAAAAGATAAGTTCAAATATCCAATTCATTAATGTAAGGGTTTCAAATCAAATAGCTTCAAATTCAAGGCCCGCGACACGAATGTCGTAAATTAAAATGGCCCGCAGGTCGAATTAGGCTGAGCATCACTGCTCTAAGTGAAACGGGATAGTGGATAGCTGCCTGCTCGTGTGGTATGTGCACATACTCTCGTCGGATGGTCTCGATGGTCCCTGGTTCATACCCTGGCAGTTGTCACCCCCCCCCCCCTCGTCCTGTTGGAGGTTTGAACTAGGGTGAAATTACCTTCAAAACTGATGGAACATTCAAAACAACATTTGTACAAGTGCCCATGACAATCAAGAGATATATTTACAATAAATAGCTAGGCTTGTGTCAGCGTGGGACTGGTATTGACAAAGATAAGAAATAAACTCTTAACCGTGGTGATATGAAAAACGTTTAAAAAAAACAACAACTGAGCAATAATTCTCGTGGTGGGATTACACAACTCAATACTAGGTCAATCCCTAGGACGTCACTGATCGCTTCAGGATGTAGATCAAACACAAACACAAAATGGTCGATTTGTTTTAAAAAAAAAAGAGAGATTTATACTAACGATGTAGGCAGTAGACATGGGAAGATCTAGATTTAAACAGAAATATTGCTTAACAAGAAGAACATAAAAAATAATATAAAAAAAAGCTTATTTTAAGCGTAGTGGTATCTATTTGGATCAGTCATTTAAAGTTGTAAAAGATCTAGACCAACAACAATAAATCTGTTCGATTAGAAATATCTTTACCAATTGTTTTTGCTTAGAGCAATTTCATGTCTTTAGCTTTCTAAATAGGCTATGATCGTATCACTGGTTTGGACCAGTTGGAAAGGGGATATCTAGGTGATCGTTTTGTAAATGCATTTATTTTTTTATAAAAAATGACCTGAATTCGAAATCGAAGGTTAAAGCCTCCTGAAGCCACTACAATAGACACTCTACCGGCGAATAGGGATGAAAAACAAAAAGCAGGATTTATAGTTATCTATTGTTAGCTTTAGCTTCAAACTTTAAAGCGGTGACCTACAAAGTATAAAGGGGGCTAATTCGCCTAATTCAACTTACACCACCACATTAGTCAAGTACAATTTCTTTCCCTTGATCGAGATACCAAACAAAATAATTAATGACAAATAAATAATGAATGAATTGGTTCATTCTGCTTTATTGATTCTTGTTTAGTCAGGTCAAAGAAATCATTGTGCTAAATGTCAGCTTGATCTGAAACTGGGTGTGAGAGAGAACGTGGACAAACGTTGGACCAGACTCGTACAAAGGATCCAAATAAGCCAAAGTGTCACAGAGATCCAGTGATTTCACGGGGACGTGGACAAAGGGTAATCCAGCCAATCCTCAGCCACGGTGCACAATAGTTGTTGTTTTTTTTAACATACCAGCAAACTACAAGTTCAATAAGTGTTTGGAAATAGTTCAATACAAAGTTGTGTCCCCAGCAAGTAAACACAGAAACAGACTTGAAGAGTTATCATCTACAAGTTCAATAAGTGTTTGGAAATAGTTCAATACAAAGTTGTGTCCCCAGCAAGTAAACACAGAAACAGACTTGAAGAGTTATCATCTACAAGTTCAATAAGTGTTTGGAAATAGTTCAATACAAAGTTGTGTCCCCAGCAAGTAAACACAGAAACAGACTTGAAGAGTTATCATCTACAAGTTCAATAAGTGTTTGGAAATAGTTCAATACAAAGTTGTGTCCCCAGCAAGTAAACACAGAAACAGACTTGAAGAGTTATCATCTACAAGTTCAATAAGTGTTTGGAAATTAGTTCAATACAAAGTTGTGTCCCCAGCAAGTAAACACAGAAACAGACTTGAAGAGTTATCATCTACAAGTTCAATAAGTGTTTGGAAATTAGTTCAATACAAAGTTGTGTCCCCAGCAAGTAAACACAGAAACAGACTTGAAGAGTTATCATCTACAAGTTCAATAAGTGTTTGGAAATTAGTTCAATACAAAGTTGTGTCCCCAGCAAGTAAACACAGAAACAGACTTGAAGAGTTATCATCTACAAGTTCAATAAGTGTTTGGAAATTAGTTCAATACAAAGTTGTGTCCCCAGCAAGTAAACACAGAAACAGACTTGAAGAGTTATCATCTACAAGTTCAATAAGTGTTTGGAAATTAGTTCAATACAAAGTTGTGTCCCCAGCAAGTAAACACAGAAACAGACTTGAAGAGTTATCATCTACAAGTTCATTGATTGTTTGGAAATTAGTTCAATACAAAGTTGTGTCCCCAGCAAGTAAACACAGAAACAGACTTGAAGAGTTATCATCTACAAGTTCATTGATTGTTTGGAAATAGTTCAATACAAAGTTGTGTTCCCCAGCAAGTAAACACAGAAACAGACTTGAAGAGTTATCATCTACAAGTTCATTGATTGTTTGGAAATAGTTCAATACAAAGTCCCCCCCCCTTTTTTATTTTTTAATGAATACATACAGACTTGAACAAAGTCAAAACTGTATCTGGAGGTCAGGGTGGCACATCTTGCTTACATACGATTGGGGTCTTCCAATCTGCTTGGTATGGTAGATTTTTTGGGGGGAGAAGGTTGATCTTACAACATACCAAGGAGTGATCTGTGTCACAGTCTTAACTGTGATAGGACACACAGTCTGCACTGTGATAGGACCTGGTAAGCTTGACAAATTTTAAGCACTTTTTGTCTTACCATGATTAGGTCTAGTTGGTGCCAGTGTTTGGAGCGAGGGTGCCGCCAAGATATTCTGTGCTGCGGTTTAGTCTTAAAATAGGTGTTAGTGACACAGAGGGAGTGTAGTGAGCAAACCTCGAGGAGCCTTGGTCCATTTTCATTTACTTTTCCGACACCAAAACGCCCAATACAGTTGTCCCATTCAGAGTTGTCAGATCCAACGCGTGCATTGAGGTCGCCGAGGATGATAACCTGTTCCATAGTTGGGATCTCGCTAAGAGCAGACGAAAGGTTGTCATAAAACATGTCTTTGGCCTCTGGTGTGGAACTCAGAGTAGGAGCGTAGGCACTTATCAAAGTCACGTGTCCAATGGATGTGTTAAGGCGTAGTGATAGGAGTCTTTCTGAACCGTTGCACTTCAGCTCTAGTGTATTCAGCAGTGTGTTCTAAACTGCGAAACCAACGCCATGTTCCCTTACTTCACTTTCGGCTTTGCCTTGCCAGAAGAAGTAGTAGTCTTTTTCTTTGATCGAACCAGAGTCAGCTAAACGAGTTTCCTGTAGGACAGCAATTTCCACTTTGAGCCTGGACAGTTCATCATTTATTAATGCGGATTTTCTGACATCTTCTATGTATGGTAAGTTTTCATTAAGTCCAGTTTGTAGAGTACGCACATTCCACGTGCCCAGTTTAAGAGTGGAGCTCCTCTTTGTTTTCTTTATGTCGACTGGTACATTGGCTTTGTGCTTTTCAGATTTTGTCCTATTCTCGTGTACCCAAACGAGGAAGACAGGCATGACGGGACAGCACCTTAGTGGCTGGGGGATGCCCAGCTTGAGGCGGGCGGTAGCTGTCCATTGGAATCATAGGATCCCTCCCACCGACGAAAGTGGCCCCTGGAGCCCTGCTCTACGTCCATTGAGCATTTGAGCTTATAACCGGAGACTGCCACTTCCCGTGTTTGGCCGACGCCTAAGGCGAAGCTGGAGTGTCCTCTCCAGTTTTTGGGGTTAGAGCTTTGAAAAAGTGAGATGAAAGCCTGGGCATTGTTTATGGTCGGAACAATATCGTCCACACAGCAGTTCCCCCCTCACCGCGCAACTGATGTGACCAAAGGAACGGAATATCCAATACAGTTTGGGATCAGTAGCGCCGCAGGATCTGCCATATTGTGGCACGGTGTTCCACAATCCACAATTTTTCCTCAGGGTTGTCTCCCGAAGCCTTCCCGTGTTTGGGTATAGCCGCAAGGCAGCGGAGGTTTGGATTCAGAGTTTTCCTTCTCCTAGATGGGTAGCCAACCAAGGCTAACTAGCCGCACCTGCCCGAAGCTTACTGGTTTAGGCGCCAGTAGCTCGCCTATTATATTTGCCCCTTCTGTCTGTGCTAACGGTTCCGCCAGGCTCAGTAACTAAACCACACGTTAAGACCAGGAGTTGGACTGGTTGTCAGAGGCTATTTGAGACGCATACCAGTGGAAGCATTTTATAGGTAATGATGGGCTTAAGACCATTACCACTTCCGGAGTTAACAACCTAGTAAACCTATACAATCGCTTTACTAAGAACCTGTGTCGGGGGAAAGGGGAGGGAGGGGGGAATGTTCTATTGCTTTCTAATCTAACATCCATTAGTAATTAAGAGAAAAACAATCCCTCTATAAGTGTCTTTTTAAAAAGTATTTTTAATGGTATTTTTCTTGTTTAAGAGTATAAGTAGGTTAAAAAAAAAACTGTATTGACACTATTCCTATGATTAATTTCAAAGTCTGTAGAATGTGTTGACATTGTAATGAAACAATGACCATACACAGCGCAAGATGCATGAGTTTCTTGTACCCATACAAAACAAACATAACATGTGCGTGTTGCCATGACAAGTGGCCGTGGGACCACTACAAAGTTACTCAGAAAGACAAGCTACAAGCTTTTTTTTTTTCAAGATGCGTAGACATATGTAGACAAATGCACTAGATAAATTGGACAATCACTCACACACTGGGGCAGTCCTCACCACCTGTCGCTCACATCTAGTGATACTTCATAGGGCGATGGCTGCCTGGTCTTGTGCTATGCGCCACGGACTGTCACCGCGATGGTCCAGAGTTCGAGCCCTGTCCTGGTTCTAATGTTTATTTACAGTGAAACATGGACATTGTAAAAGCCCGCCAGTAGCCGCTACCTGTCACTCAGTCAGTCAGTGTCACCGTATGAACAAGCCAAGCGATAAAATGTCAATACTTGTTACAGTATTGTTATAGCGTGCTAGTCTTTGTAATCAAAGTGATAGGCATTTTCACTGTAATACCAAGCCTGAACGGACCTCATTCACCAATCGTAAAAAAACAATATCGAGTCACGTGCTTCTCTATCTCTTCTATACAAATTACGATCTAATTTTAATCCACAATGGTTATCGCGTGAGGTTTTTTTTTTCGTTGTTTTATCAATATTATCACGTGACGGTTTGTTTTTTGGTGAATAAGGTCCATTGTCACAGTAATAAAATGCCAGTCATTGCTACTACAAATTCAAATGGCATAAAGTACCGCAGAGATTCTCAGTAAAAAAAAAAGGCACACTTCGAGTCAGACGGGGGACCATTCCTATGTCTTTGTTCCGCTTCAGTTCCCTCTACACAGCAGACCAAGGTCACGCCAACCTAATATTGCCAGCGAGGGGAAGGGAAAGAGAGAGGAGGAGGAACTCATGTGTCGAGTGTTTTGAAATTAGATGTACATTTATCTACCAGTCAGAGGTCACTGGTGTTGACATATTGACAAGAAACACAATCTCTTACAGAAGTGCAGACCTTTCTCTCACGCCGAGTTCGTGGAAACATATTCACTAGGTCTGAACATTGAGGTCTTCGTAAGTCAAGAAAGATGGTTAGACACACAACCAAATCACCACTTTGTAAATAGAGCTAGAGCTCTCTCTGTTGTCTAATTGTGACGGTCAGGCCCACGGACCTTAGTTTGCGCGTCACTGGCGTTGAGAACTATTTTTTGTAGTCGTGTGAGACCTGGGTTCAACAGTTTCAGATCCTAACAGGGAACACATTTCATTGAAGTCTAAACAGCTCGACTCTTGGGTCTAGGCAGGTCAGCCGCTCTATCAATAGCTTTTGGAACTCAAGTGACCTCAAGCTTAATAGTGAGTTCAAGTTCCCCCAATTAGTCTAAATATCAGAAGCCGGTCGTATACTAGATAGATATGTGGCCATCAAAAAAACCAGTTGAGCTCTCACTGACCAATCACAAGTTGTATGTTGTCATTTATATGACCAATTGAAATCACACTGATCAGAAAACCACAAGTGCGAGTTGTGACAACCACAACGCGATAGAGTTGATAGCCAGATTTTCAGTAACAGTTTTGAAACCTTCAAGCTTTAGTCATGGATTTCAACCTGTAGAAAATATACACTGGGGCATAGTTTCAATCTATAAATCTACTCTAGGGCATAGTTTCAATCTATAAATCAACTCTAGGGCATAGTTTTAATCTATAAATCTACTCTAGGGCATAGTTTTAATCTATAAATCTACTCTAGGGCATAGTTTCAATCTATAAATCTACTCTAGGGCATAGTTTTAATCTATAAATCTACTCTAGGGCATAGTTTGAAACTATAAATCTATTCTAGGGCATAGTTTCAATCTATGAATCTAAACTAGGGCTTAGATGAAATATAGATCTTTAAAATAACATAGTAAATCTATAAGAATGACATAATTTCTACTGGTAAAATGAGTTTAAACAAAAAACGGGGAGCTAATTACAGACCGATCATATTTCTGCTGGCCGTAATGTTAAATACAGGTCAATATTTGGAAAGCACGTATTGATATTTACTCTGATGATCACAAAACATGAAGACAAAGCAGGGAACATGAATACAGCTATCCAGGTGAATCTACTGACAGGGCGTTCCTTGGCCCTGAACATACAGAAAGTCCCTAACCATTGTTCAGACCACGCCCATGCCAAGCAATGACGTTAATGAAGAAAGTTATATTGACTAACCTAAAATATTTGACACATATGCATTGAATTCTAAAACCACACACTACCATCTTAAAGCTACCATCTCTACCATCTTAACACTACCATCTTAATGCTACCATCTCTACCATCTTAATGCTACCATCTCTACCATCTTAATGCTACCATCTCTACCATCTTAACACTACCATCTTAATGCTACCATCTCTACCATCTTAATGCTACCATCTCTACCATCTTAACACTACCATCTTAATGCTACCATCTCTACCATCTTAATGCTACCATCTCTACCATCTTACACTACCATCTTAATGCTACCATCTCTACCATCTTAACACTACCATCTTAATGCTACCATCTCTACCATCTTAATGCTACCATCTCTACCATCTTAACACTACCATCTTTACCATCTTAACGTTACTATATCTATCATCTTAACAAGATCATTTGTCTCCTTTTTCCATTAATAGTTTCTTTTAATTTTTGGTCAAAATTACCTTTATCTATGGTTCACTTTGTGTCCAAACTCAGGGAAAGATTTTGTCATGTAAAGAAATGCTTAAGTATGGCGTATGGCAATCTGAAGTTTACAAACCCTGTATTTTTTAAAAATTGTTTTTGTATGGGGCATAAGGTACTTCATTAAAAGTCACTTTCTCAATTATTTTATACATATTGGATGTCACCAACTTCTTGTACATTCATTATCTGATAAAGTCTAGCTGTTTGTGATAAAGTACATTCCTGACAGGGACAGAGAGAAAGTGACTAGAACTCCAGCTCAAGGACAAGCCACCACCAAGTTAGTTCGTATATCTCAAAGACCTAGGGATGCTGATAAACTAACAAGATGAGTTTTATCTTGGCTGTCACAGTGTAAGTCTCCTCAGTGTGCTTAATGAAATTTGCCCCCCCCCCCCCATTGTTGCTGTTTTGTTTAACATGTTTTTAAGTTGAGATTTGGTGTAGGAGACAAGGTCAGTACATTCTGAGTGGCCAGTCTTAGTTCAACCTTTATGACCGTATGGTAGTCTAGGTTAGTTGGTCCTAGTTAACTCAGTGTCAGCATCCATTCTTTAGGAAATAGCAACTACAAAATGAAATGATGGTTTCTAAATGAACATGTCAAGAACCATTCAAAACTATTATAAACAAAAGAAATGATTTGCTTTGACAATGTACTTACTGAGTCTAGGAGGCACTAATGGACACAGGGGTAAAGTCATGCTGCTCACAAAAGAAGATTCCTCCTCTGGTTTGTTACTCTCATTTTTACTAGTTATCAGGGGTTCTAAAACATTGCTGGAGTTGTGTACACTTGGAAGCTTCACAATTGCTATATCTGGACTCGGCTGATTCCTTTGGAGACTCGAGTTCTTTGGATTGTTGTAGAGCCTGTTGCTGTTTGGGGTAACTGACGCCTGAATGGTGGCAGGCTGGTTGAAGTATCGGTACAGGAGAAAGTTGGCCACACACAGGAGAAGCAGGCAGTTGAAGACCTTGAACTTGGTGCACCTGTCCATGACAGCGATGCACAGTCACCAGCTGTTATGACCAGATAGCAAGCAGCGATACTTTTAAATTTGACATCTCCAAGAGTGTGGCTAAAATAAAAAAAAAAGATCTCTAATTATCAAACAATTTTTCATGAGAAAGTTTATATAATTACTGGATGAATAGTGAGGTTTTGAGTTATCGTCTGTCTGTAATTTACTTAATCCATCCATTTACTAGCACCCTATAAGTATTTTCCTCCTTAACTATGCACCCCCTATCTCGAGCCAGGCAACTGTTTGGTAACACTTTTTTTTTGCTACCATAAATCTATTTCTTGAAAACAAAAATAATACAAAAAAAAAAATTTTAATAGAGTACTAAAGCACAGATGTGAACTTAAAGGTTAGTCCATTCATTATTATTATTATTATAGCTTTTATATAGCGCTACTTTCATGCTTATAGCATGCTCAGAGCTCTTTGGTCCAATCTCATTTGTGGACCAGTGGGCGGGAGGGGGTATCTATAAGTTGGTTTTCCGTGCTTCCTTTAGGCGCTCAGTAAACGCAACTCTGCCCGAGTCAGGTGTCGAACCTCGAGCCCCCTTCTAGGTAGCCAAGTCAAGCCAAGTTCAACCGCACTTAGCCTCTTGACCACGCTTCCCACGCTTATATCATTATTTTATTCATTTTTGGGGGTCAAAGTAGAAAAATAATAATAATTTTATCAAACATGTACTGCCGAGTTAAAAAAACAACTTCTCAGTAGCAAGACAATGTAAAATCTAAAACAGCACTTAATTTTGTGTTGCACATTAAACATATATCACTGTGTTTTAACACATAACTTAACAGTTTACAAGAAAACAAAATTCTTCAATGCTTTGGTATCAAGCAATCTGTGACCAGGTCCATCATACAGTGACATTTATTCATAAGAGCTTTAAGTCCACATAAATTATCTTTTTGCTTCCTCCCAAATGATGAAATCTCCCAGATTTAGACCATCTGTATCTGTGCTATAGTATATCATATTAGTCTGTGACAAGTAATACAGCCAAATCAGAATGCGCGAGGGGGGGGGGGGGGGGGAAATTCACTAATGACAACTGCGAACGCATTCAAAAAAGTGGATAGGAGTTATTTCCCCCAACAACCATCCCATCAAACAGTAAAATCAATACAAAATCAATACAGTGTATATTGTCAATTACCTTGCTAATGCCTTAACCATCAACCATTGTTATCTTTAATAATAAATATAAATAAATTGAATAATAGAAACAATATTTGGAAGGCATGGAAACTGTAAATAGAAAAGCTGTTGCAAATAAATACAATTCACACACTGATAAGAATGTAGACAAGTCTGCACCACAGGAAAACAAAGTTTTGAACTATTTGAAAATCATCTAATTTAAATAAAATAGAATAATAAGTAGAATTCCAATGAAATTGGTGTTCATGACAACCTAAATTTGGCCATCATCACCAAGCCATTGTTTTTTTTCAAACATTGTAGCAATTTAATATTAAACCATTACAGTACCAGTAGTAGAACAATTGTGAGCTAATTATCCATAGTTTGTAAATAAAGATGTTTGACTGCTGTCAGCATTAAATCATAGTATTACTAAGCAACTAAACCTAATGTTCATAAACAAATATTTATAAGGATAAACACCATAAAAAGTAGTCAGAAAAGAGTTTATACCAAAGTAACTGTGTTCAAATAACATTGGGTTACAATGTTACACTATGTAATGAAATAAATTTACTCATATTTATAGTACAAACAAAAATATATAAATATAGATATTTATATAATATTTAAACAAATGAAACCTATTTACTAACATATGTACACATGTATTTAATGTAACAGAAAAAGAGCAAAGAACTCACGAACTATGATACAGTATGCTCTATAGAACTCACGAACGATGATACAGTATGCTCTATCTGCATTTTAATGTTTAAAAATATGTAGCAGAAAAAAAAATCAATGGTCTACTCATAAAGTTATAAATTTGTGTTTTTATTGTTTTTTAACTGCTAACCTAGATGGCAACAAACGTTTCTGAGTTCATATATCAACACAGGCAAACTTGAAGGGAAGTGAGAGGTTTAAAAAAAAAAAAAAAAAAAAAAAAGGTGTCAAAGGGTGACTACAATAGTGGAGCTCATTCAAAAGAAAATGTTGATCATTATCATCAACTTGCAAGGGTCAAATGGTTTGAAGCTGAGACATGTTGAGGGGCTAGTGGGCTTAGACTAGCACAAGAGATGGAAATAAATAAGAATTATTTCATCAATTCTCAGTTGCATGAGACTAGCACAAGAGATGGAAATAAATGAGAATTATTTCATCAATTCTCAGTTGCATGAGACTAGCACAAGAGATGAACATGACTGAGAATTATTTTATGATTTCTACAGTTGCATGAGAATTGTTACTCACTGGAGTCTGTAAGTAAAGTCCAGATAATCTGAACAAGCATACATATCAAACAATATGCACTATGTTGTAATCACTATTCCTTGCCATACATTAACATATTAGTAAATGTTTTAGCCTATCCTCTCAGTGTTTTAGTACAATTGACATTAAAATGGCATTGCTGGACAATGGGCTTCCAGATACAGTTACTTTTTAAACTTATGTATCCATCCATCCCAGTGGCGCTACAGCCCATGGAGGGCTCTGGCCTGCTTTAACACATCCTTCCATTCAGATCTCTCCTGGGCCTTTCGTCTCCACGCCCTAACCCCAAGCTGCTTCAGATCTGCTTCCACGTCATCTATCTTATGTATGATCAGTCAAAATATGATTAATGACATTTTTTTATAAGTGTCTGATGTTTACACCATGATGTAGATCTAGAGATCTAGTCATCCTTTATTTTTCTGTTATTTCTTAATATTACATTTTTTGTAGTTTTGTGTTATTTTCATTCTTTTGGCAATTCAAAGAAGATAAACAACAGTCATAGTTACACCAGTTAACTCCATGTGAATGAGGACTGCTCTTTCAAAACCCTGGACAAAACTCTGCTTTTGTTAGGTTGTTCCCATAACAGTTGTACTGGCAGGCCCTAAACTGATGGTAACAAAAAAGGTCTGCCTTACTCCATATTCAAGGATTAACTCTGCCCAAACAAGTGAGTGGCTGAGTCACCCAGCTAAAGACAGTGCCAAAGTCTGTCCAGGAATAACATCTGGATCATTTTCATTTATCCTTGCCCAAGAAGAATCTCAAAAACAAGAAAAAACTTTTTTAAAAAATACTTTTAAAAGAAAACAAAAGCTTATACGATTGGTTTTAACAATTAGTATGGATCAGTCATGTAATTAAATTTGTAAAAGATCTAGACCAACAACAATAAATCTGTGTGATTAATAATATTTTTACCAATTGTTTAGTACTATTTCATTCTTTTAGCTTTTTCAATACAACATGATCCTATCACTTATCTGGACCAGTTGGAAAATAGAAGGGGAAGGGGGAGAAAGAAAGGAATATCTGGGTGGATTATACCGTAATTGGTTTTTAAAAACATTTACAGAAAAAAAAAGGGGGGAAAAAAACTGAATTTGAACTCGTGGCTAACGTCTCTTTGAGCAGACGTGCTAAACTCAGCTATTGAGGTACTTATGACTAGAGAAGTTGGTATAGTTATATATTGTTGTTTCAATTTAGAGAGGTGACCTAAAAAAGGGGACTAATTCAGCTGATACCACAACTTCAGTCAAGTACAATTTCTTTCCCTTGTTCGACATACCAAACAAAATAATTAATTACCAAAAGTTAATTAACTAATATTTTTTTTTTTTTAATTATTGATTCTTGTGTTGGCATGTAAAAGAAATAATTGTAAAAAATTTCAGCTTGATCCGAGATTGGGTGTGTGAGAAACAATGTGTACAAACTTTTTACCAGACATACAGACAGACTGAGCTGATATAAGCTTTGTAAATAAAAAATTTAATTAGCAACAGTCAATCATGCCAGATGTATCTCAATGATTGTCTTCAACTGCCAATGACTTGGCTAGTTAGTAAGTTAGTTTAGCCCTACACTAAATTGAAGAATTTTTAATTTTAAACACAAGAAATTAAAAAGTATCTATACCATTAGCCAATGGGACATTTGAAAACACTTTTAAACTTTCTAGTACTGATAAACTATAAAACATCAAGCTTCACTTTTTTCACAGTGTTGTAAATCTATATGTGTACATTATATATTGTGAAGTAGCTTGAAAGGGTGCCACTTACTTTATAAATGCTTGAACAGCTACATAAGTTCACATGCCTAGGCAACATCATTTCAAGTTATAAGGATGTCTATCTTAATAAAGAAAGCATTGAAGCATGCAAAATAGGCAAGGCAAGGGCCATTTTCTAAAGGTTACAGCCAATTTGGGTAAGCCAAGTTTTTGAGACAAAATTCTAAACAGCTAGATAAATACCAGAGACATGGAAGTCATCTGTGAAAATTGAGAGAATGCTAAAAGGGGCTAAGTAGAAGTGGCAAACAGAGGTGGCCTTAGCAGTGCCCTGGGCGAGTGTCATGTGTGGGGCCCTGAGCCGTAAGGGTAGACTATATAAACTGTACCACATCACCCTAACGGGCTCGTCCACCATTACACTTATTTATATTACAAACATAGTACCTTGCGTAAGTACTGTACTATTGGCCATTTCACTACATTACATAGTGTATTGTAATTGTTCTGCATGAAAGATTTTGCCTTTAAAGTTAGCGAACGTAACTAATGATTCAGAAACTATTGTATGATGAGAAATCAACAAACTAGTTACAAATAATTTCTTCCAAACCTGCTGGAGTCGTAAAGCAACTATTAATTACAAAGTAGAGCCCTAACACTTTCAATAAAACTTTTACCAAGTTTAACAAATCCTAGTTTATGAGATCGGATCTAGTTTTCAAAGCAGACGGTGACAAGGAATCTCCAATCGCGGGCCCACTCAGACGCGGGGCCTGGGGGCGGTTGCCCCACTCGCCACGCCCTATGGCCACTACTAGTGACTAATATGGATTTTAAGAGTCACAGACAAAGAATCATCTGCCACACTGGCACTGGACCACTTAATGAGCTTGTGACCGAGCATCACATTTGTAAGGTTTGCAGGACATGTCCTCTAAAAGAATCTATTGCATGTTCCAGGGATAGCAATAACATGGAGGCCCATATGAGGAGGAAAAATGCAAACATGGACGTCCACACTCCTGGCGCCATATATTCATAGAGAACCTAGAGCAGTGGACATCAGCTGGGAAGAGCCAGTAGACATTACTGAAGTCCAAATTCTATGTTCTGGAGACAGCTTGCTGCCCAATCCCCCAAACTGAGCAGGAGGACCTTAGTCTAAATAAGTAAGGTACATTTAGTTGTAATGTGACTATTAGATGCTCATAGATACTTACTGACAGTTCACTACTACATTGACAGATATTACTTAATTTTAAAAGACTCTTATATATATATATCTGAGTAGATTTTGATATACTGACAAATAATATCTAGATCTAGTTATGTTGCAGATCTAGTCTCTAGTCCATAATTATAATATATGTAGTCCCACTTAGTCTTAGACTTTCATAATAGAGAGATCTAGATTTAATTGTAGAATCCAGATTTATCTAGAGACTAGACTCTAAAACAAGGCCTATGGTTCACAGATATATATTTTTTCTCCCAAAAGAGAGAGAAAGTGAGAGTCTATATTAGAGTTATCTGTGAACTAGAATTAGATTTAGATATATATTAGACATATTTCTAAATATTTTTTGTCATGGAAACATCAATAAATATACTATATTATGTATATCGATTAGATCCAAATATATATTCAGATATTGTAGAATATTTGTGTTCATATAAATAACAAGTGTTTAAGAGGGAAGACAAATTATATTAGAAACTCCATTTATTACATAAACACAAGTCGGTGCTACACTGATCTCTGTTCTTTAATTCAGAAAATCTATTTATAAGAATAACTAACTAACTATTCAAAAATTAAAGTCAATTCAGTGAATCACAAATCAAGTCTCTTGGGTTTGTTAACTACTTTGCCTGTTCATGTGGTCTAGAAGTGTTAGAAGAAATCATGTGTAATGGTGGTTCTACATATCTATTGTAGTTTGTAATCATGGACTCTCTAGATCTTGTGGTTGTGGTTGCTCTGAAATGTCATCTGGAAAGTCATAATTATTGTCAAATCTATAAAATTTGCTTTCTTATATATAAGACATTCTGATGTGTTTCCTATTTCTTCTGTAGAGATCTGATTTCCACTTTTGATATTATTTAATAAGATCTTTGCTTAGAATGTTTTGAAACTACTGTTCCTGGTTCCCCTTTAGAATTAAATTAAGTTGCATTCTGACTGCCATTCCATCTTGTAGTGGATTATGACGCTTAACTCCTTTCCTCTAGTCAAAATAATTTTTGTGAGACTGTTTCTCAGAGTCAAAGTGTTTCTTCACCACCTAAAGATCTGGTGTCTTAGGTGTGAGTATTTTCTCGCTCAAAGCTAACAAATTTCTGGGTCGGCATCCCATGAGTAATTGTGATGGCGACACATTTCTGACACCATGTAGAAGAATATTTGTGTTTATACAAATAGCAAACTAGTGTTTAAGAGGGAAGACATATTAGGAACTCCATTTATAACGTAAACACAAGCTGTGCTACACTGACGTGCTAGTGTGCAAATTTACATCATGTATATATATAATTATAATAAATATATACCAAATACATTACAGATGTATTTATATAAACAAATATTTGAAATATAGATATAGAATAGATCATATAGGCATATGTATAATCTATAACTATATTTCTGAATATATATGCATTGCTTTACTACTATTAAGTAACTATTAAGTCTAGATTCTATCTATATAATACTATATATATATACTGACTATATATAGAGATACTCTCTATATACTATATAAAAATATATAGATCTATTATAATCATATATATCATATAATCATATCTAGAGTCTAGCTAGATCTAGATATGATGACATATTATAAATATAATATATATGATGATTATTTTTATTTATTAAATAGTCTAGAATCACTCTATAGTACTCTAGACAGTCTATAGTCTATAGTGACTATTACTATAGTGACTATCTAGATCTAGATTAGATCTAAATCTAGAAAATCTATCTAGATTAAAACCAAACAGTAACAGTCCAAACTAACCTTATCAACCTTTTCCTTGCAGCTTTATTTTCAATTATAATTTTTTTTTTTTTAGTGAAGTGAAGCTGATGAAAATCAATATTTATAATCAACAATTTGAACAATCATTTAACAATGAGTTACAATGATCATTCATGTTCAACGCCCGAACGGGAACGGCTAAGCCGGCAATTAAAAAGATAAAATGATAAATCCAAGTCCAAGGCATAATAATAAGTAAAAAATGAGATCTAGAGTCTTCTATATTCTAGTATATCTACTCTAATCATACAATCTAACTACATAGATCTAGATCTAGTATAATTATATTATAATATAGTCTAGATCTAGAATCTGTAGTGATAGTAATACTGATAGAGATAATTTCCGCTTTTAGCTGGCGTATTTACGTCTCTAGGCAGCACCTGGCAACCACTGGCCAGATTTTTGCGATGTCCCAGCGTTGAATCGATGCTAAAAAAATTATTTTCAGGGGGAGATAACCTAGTTGATTTTTAATATCGCCAGCTGAAACCATACTCGAAGAGAGAGGAAATAAAAACATATAGAAATAATAGAATTAATAGCGCTGTAGAGCCGACTCACAGACCTATATAAATATCGCCAGCTTATAGCGGATTGCAAGAGAGAGAAAATAAAACTAATAGAAATAATAGGAATATTTACTATTGTAGTAGAAGTAGTACTTTAAAAAACGGAATATGGGGGGGGGGGGGGGGGGGGAGTAAAATATTATTTAAAATTGGAATGACATTAATAAAGCGTAAATTTAGGTACCTATTTTTTTTTCATAGAAATTGAATTTAAATAGATTTAGGCCTATATTGCCCTATATATGATGGGATTATTGTATAGATCTATGAAGTTATATTTTAAATGATTTGATGAAGATTTAAGGTGCTGACAGCTTGTAACATTTTTCAATAAAGCTGAAATGAATGTTGAATTTAAATAGATCTAAGCCTAAATCTAGTGCCCTAGTGGACTAGTCTAGTGTAATGTTGTGTGTTATGAGCTGTTGCATTGTATCTAGAATGTTCTTGAGGATACATGCAATAAACAACTGATGTCCTTATAGAAAAGAATTTCATATATAAATATTTATTCATTTAATAGAAATATCCCAGGTAAAATGACTGTCTTCTCTAATCTATCCTCAAGAGTCAAGGAATGTGGCTAGGTAACCAAGGTCACTGAAACTGACTGACTGGCTCAAGAAATTGTTGAAACTTTGGGAGCGGGCTGGGAGGGGTCAGGGGTGGGGTTAAACAGCGGGAGCGGACTGAGAGGGTGGTCAGGAGGTGGGGTGAAAATGCGGGAGCGGGCAGGGAGGGGTCAGGGGAGGGGTGAAACTGCGGCATGGGGCTGGTAGGGGAGGGGTGGGTGTGTATAGCTGGATCCTTTGATCGGGAAACAACAGATTGACCAGAGAATGATGAAGTCCAGGTCTTACTGTAATAGGGCGTGTCGAAGGTGCCGAATAGGGCCAGATGCATTGCGCAATCCTGTCACTGTAGGCCAATGAAAGTAACTATCAGTGCTTGCTTACAGGGAACTTCTACTGTCAAAAACAGTCTTTAGATCTCTATATTTTTAGGATATTTCTCAGGCATCTGTTGATGAAGGTCTGTACTATTTTTGTTGTCACTTCAGTTGTTCTCCATGTTTCCGAATCATTCAATAGGACAGCCTTGACAATAGAGTTAAAGATTCTTAGTTTAGTCTTGTTTGAGAAGTGAGGAGATTTACAGTCAGGTTGGTTTTAGCTGTGTAAATCAGTAAATGTCTGACGCGCTAGATTTATACCACGTTTAATGTCTTCAGGGTTAGGGTTAGTAATTTTTTTGTTAGATTTATCTGAATTTGACAAATTTATCATTCTGTTCTGCCTTCCCTTCCACAAGCACATCTTAAAGGTTAAGGTAGTTGGGGATAAGGCGATTATATTTATCGTCATCACACCCGATCTGACTCTGCATCTATCATCGGAATCTTTTGCTTTATCGTTTAAAGGGGGGGGGGGGCTGAAATGGTAAAATTCAATACTCCACCCTCAAACTTGACTTTGCATTTACTACTGACTTATGAGTGGCTTAATTTTACATTAGAGAGAGGTAGCGACATAATATATATTAAAAAAATAATAATATGAACAATTAATCTAAAGGGTTGGTGGTAGATGTGAAGCATTAAGCGGGGAATCATCTCTACCTCCCCTCCACAGAATCCTTTGATATGCAGGCTTTAATTATATAATGTGATTTTCCCCCGCATTCTTGTGATTGTAGGCCTACTTTTTTCCGTTTGTCAGCTTTTCTTTTGATTCATGAACATTCTGTTGAAAATTAGTTATTGTTGGTATTTTCGGAATAAAACATGCGCTAAAAAAAATCAATTATCTTCTAAATTAAGTCTCTATTGAAAAGTGCCTAATTTTCTGCCTTGTCAAAAAGTGCCCGATTTCCCGGTCCCGGGTGCTTAAATTACTGGGAGCTTAAATATTTCCAGACACCAGTCGATTGTGAGTCAGAAAGAATAAAATCATATGTTAATAGCAGAGCTGAGTTTGTCACCCAGTCCATCTACTGTACATACACACACACCGTTTTCCATTCATTGGACCAAGGCAGACTCAGCTTCGGGTCACAGAGGTCGTTTAGCTTCCCTCCCCTTATCACTGTTAAAGCAAAGAGGGACACCCATGAGCCGCTAGCCGAAAACGCCATCGTCTGGATGTTATGTCATCCTGGATGTCTTGCTAACTTCTGTTCCCCCCCCCCCCCCAGTAAGACTTAGTTTTCTTTCGCCACTTTCTCTTCCCTCCCCTCTTCTTGACATTCTTTCATTTTCCATATATGACTCCCCTCCCCTCGTGTGAATGGTAATTGGTGTGCGTGTGAGGCGTATTGTATGAGTGTGACTTATATAACGCACCTGTGGTGTATTGCTCCAGTGGTCAAATATGGGACGTCTAGTAAGTGAGGTATGTCTTTGATGGTTGTGAGGTATGAACAATATAAAATATAGGTATTTGGCGCAGTGAAAGTGGGCGCTGTTTTCTTTTGAACTTCCAGACCGCCGAGCAGCAACTTTAGAACAGAATTAGAATACGACTAATTTCGTATTTATCACCAACTACCAGGATCCACTTGTCCGGGTATTACGTTATGTTGTAATTATCTTTGACTCAACTCTTTTGACACACAAAATAATCAGCTCTGCAAAGGTTTATAGTGCTTTGTTAACAGCGTTTAATAAATTAAATTATTATTTTGTAGTTATTTGCAGGAGCTTGCATACCTAGATAAACCTAACTCTATCCTAACCCTAACATTAACGGTACCTAAACAGTTAATATGAACAGTAGGCCTATATCTAGAGGGAAATTGTCGATTTTTGCACATTAACGTAACCTGTAGCTAATCAGTTAATGAGCAGATTAGCTAGCTTAAATATATGGCTCCTCCTTCGTAGCTGAAGATGAGATTATTTCCCATTTTCTATGAATTTGAAGATGGCTTTGGAGTCCATTTTTTTCTTTTAAAAAGCCGACAACATAGATGGCATGGGTTGCTGCAGATATACCTGCTTCATTTCTCACCTTCCTTTTTTTTTTAATCTTAGATCTACGTTCTTTGTTGATTACCAAGCTCCTTGCGTTATATCATGAAACACGACACTCACGGCCGCAGTCAATAAGAAAGGACCCAGAGCTATAGCGTTTCCCTCACACTCCTTGAGAGAACTCTTAAGGGTGTCTTTGTAACGTTTGTGTTGACCCTCCCACGCAATTGTTGCTGTGGCATGGATACTGTTTATCCGTAACAACGTCTGTTATGTGGTCAAGCCAATAAACCAAATGGATTATTCTTTAATGCAACTCTAATGTCCAACTCAAACCAAAGACTAGCTAAGTAATGTGCACTTTGACAGGTTTTAAGCTTTAGCGGTACTGTGTCAGTGTGCACTTGTCTCCTCTACCGCCTTAAAATCGTTTTCTAAACTAAAATGTACTAAAATGATGGTACTGATAAATCTACCTTAGTCTAGTCCCCTGCCAAGAATGAGAAAGGAGGGGATGGTGGAATTAATATGTCTCATTAATTGTTTTACCATTAATAAGATACTTGATAAGCTAAGTATTTTTTAACTCTCAATAATTTCATATAAAATACACGCGCAAGTACGTACGCACACACATACACATATATACACACATATGTACATACACACACATAATGAAATAAAGCATCATCAAATTAAAAAAAAAAAAGAACATCTATGTGAAAAACAAAAAAAATTACCGATTTTTTATATTTTATTATTTTTTTTTCAGATTCAATAGAACACAAAAACATGTATCCTTAACAAACTCAATCTACACCAACACATACAAAATAAAATATTGAGAAATAATATAGATTCACACTAGTGAAATGTACATCTATTTCCTGTTTAAATAAATAGGTCTACATTCCATCTTATCTAAATGTATTCAGATTTTATTTATGTAATAGTTGGCAGCACACTATAACTCATTTTATTTATTTTAACCAACAAAATCCATCTGGCAACAATTGGTTGCCTGGGAGCTGTTGCTATCAACATTTTTAATATGGCGGCCGCCCGCTAAAACATGATCATACCCTTGATTAGACTTAGCGACTTGGTCTTAGCTTAGGGTTAGACTTCATTAGAGTTTAGAAAGAGTAAATAGTTTATACTAGATCTAAATCTAGTCTAAAGTCTAGTCTAGATCTAGATCTAGTAATCTAGTCATAGATCTAATAATAAATAATAAGTCATGTCATAGCATGATGATCATTGATGATGATAATAATTCTATCTACACTCTAGACTCTAGATGTTAATAAAATTAAAGGTCAATTATAAGTTCCGCTATAATTCTAGATCTAAAATCCTCAACATTTTAAAATCATAACGATATGTATTGAACTTCAGAGAAGAAAAAACTAGCCCTATATTTTTTTTCTTTAGGATGATCGATAGTTCCTGTTTGTTTCTAAAAGAAGCAACAGTGCCAGGGTTGTATGCATGACTGTAAAATACGACCAAAACTAAATATAGATCTACTAGATCTTGATGTAGATCTATAATATTTGTTCAAATGTAATGCTCAGATCTAGATCTACAGTTAAAACTACATTTATATACTAGATCTATCTTATAAATTTATTACATCAATTATCACCAATATTTTTAAAGATAGATCTAGATCGACTCGTTTCGTTCTTCACATTCATTTTTTGTCAGAAATATAAAGATAGATCTATACATAGCATTAGATAGATTTAGTTCAAATATCTTTTTCCAGCCATGGTTAAATCACCAACACTGTCTAGGGATAATCCGATAATATTATCGAAAAGCGGTGAAGATAAATATCACGGTTATGGCAATGAGGATGGCGAGGTATAAGCCTATAAGGAGAGTATCGCGGATCTTGCCCAGGGCGCTAGTTGAAAAGGGTCGCCTCACTCGGAGCAGTGGCGTCCTTAGGGTCAGTGTCACCTGGTGCGGTAACTCAGGGTTCAGGGAGTCACCCCCCCCCCCAAACTTTCCATAAAAATTTCCCACTAAAAATATATTTTGTTTGTTCTTTTTTGTATAGAGCCATAAATAGCTCATGTTTTGTGATCAAAGATGAGAATCATCTCATTTCCTGTTATCTCGAAGAAAAGTTTAGAGTCTAACCATCGCTTTGAAAATCCAGCTGCACACTGCATGTCTGTTGTAGAGTTTCCCGATTTGATTCTTAACCTTTTTTGTGATCTGCCTTCTTTTTCTGATGTTCTTTTCTTGTATCTCAAAACACTGCATTCACAGCTTCACGTGATGAAGAGCTCATAAGAATGCCTTTATTATGCTTGTGCTGACCTCATTGAGAGTGCTTTCTAACACATATTTTCCTTTAAAAAAAAAAATTCGGGAAGGTCTTTTTCAGGCATACAGATTGCATGCCCAGCCCATGTAGTTGAAACCTTTTAACTGTGGCGTGAATACTGTTCATCTGTGACTACCAAAGATTTAATTAACAGAGGGAAAAAACAAAAGGACAGAATGGGAGTATGGGAATCAAACATCCCCACCAACGCGTCTCCACATGACATAAACCTGGTGAGAGCAGTTACTTACAATGACTCTAGGTGAAAACACGTGTTAATGTTTTGAAGTTAAAATAAAGATTGATATGACGTTTAGGATATTTTAAGGAAAATTTTTAATTTTTTAACATTTTTTTTTTTTACAAAAATGCAGTGTAGGGAAGGCCACAATTGGTCATTAGTCATTTGACAAGGCGCGATATGAGATCCCCACGCGTCATGCAGTATGTAGAGTTGAAAAGGCCTTCAGCTATCTGAGTTATGAGACCCCCACGCGTCATGCAGTATGTAGAGTTGAAAAGGCCTTTAGCTATTTGAGTTATGAGACTCCCACGCGCCATGCAGTATGTAGGGTTGAAAAGGCCTTCAGCTATTTGAGTTATGAGACTCCCACGCGCCATGCAGTATGTAGAGTTTATAAGGCCTTAAGCTATTTGAGATATGAGACCCCAAATAAGTCCAGAAATTAAACGTAACTATTAAATATTTATTGGAGGCCCTAAGGTAGAGCTTATGTTGCATAGAGGGGACGTGGCCTCATGGTTGTTTCACCATCGGGTGCGGGCCCCTAAATGGTCGTGGGCCCTGGTTCATCAAACCCCTTCGCGCTATGGATGCTACGCCACTGAGGAAATCCCCCCATCCCCGAAAAAAAATCCTGGCTACGCCCATGATATATCTTGGTTCCTCTTCTCTCCACACTCGGGATGTCTATTTTGTTTTCTATAAGTAGGTACTGTTTTCAGAGGCATCAGAAAAGACATCTAGTGCATTGAGCAAACATGGAGTTGGTTTCATCAAATGGAAGAAACCTGAGAGACTGAAATAACATGAAGAAGGAGTCCACCACAGACAAGCTTTTTTGAAGAGGAATTCAGATGAAGAAACGCTTAAGACAGAACCAGATGAACTGTCACATATGTTTCATGCGAAAATTTTGAAAAATCAGCAGTATTAGAGAGATATTCTAAAGCGTGTAGCAGCAGCTATTAAGTACTTAGCAAAAACAAACTCAAGCTTACGTGGTCACAACGAAAAACTGAATTCACCCAATCCTGGGAACTTCGTAGCATCTTTGAAATTTCTTGCAGAATTTGATGAAGTTACGAAACACCACTTACATAGAATCGAATATGGGAAGAAACATTATTTGTCACCAGAAATTCAAAATGAGTTCATAAACTTGATGGGCAATAAAGTTAGGGAATCAATTGTTGGGAAAGTCAATCAAGTTAGTTACTTTTCTCTTACGCTTGATTCCACTCCAGATGTTTCTCATCAAGAACATGTATCCCTAATAGTTCGTTACTTGGATGTTGATAATTTCGAAATAAAAGAGTCATTCATTGGTTACTCTAAATTTTGAAACCTGATGGACAACATTATGAAGTTCTGAAAACTGTTAAAGACATTGGACTGGACTTTGATCTGTGCAAAGGTCAAACCTATGATAACGCAGACATAATGAGTGGCCGTCTGTCTGGCCTGCAGAAACGCCTCTTAGACATAAATCCAAAGGCAACATTTCTGAACTGTGATAATTACTCTCTGAACCTGGCAGCTCTCCATTCTGCTGAGACAGATCCAGCAATTTTGAATTATTTTTTTTTTGTTGCTTATCTGGAATTCCGGTCAAATCTCCTCCGCCCAATTAATATAGTTCAGAAGAAACTACAAACGTCTGGACTGCACATAGGGAAGCTGCTGAAGAAATTAAAACGCTTTCATCCTTTCTGCAAAATGATGAGAAACAGACGAAACAGATCACCCAAGGCTCAAGGCGCTGTAATAACATTACAAACACAAACTGGGCAGTTTAATTGACAATTAATCTAGAAATTTTTTAAATAGATAGGTGTCACCACCTCAAAGTTGGTGCCATAGAGTAGAAACCCTAATTCTGTATTGTGTATGTTAATTCCATATTGTGAATCTTATTCACAACCCATGTTGCACTAAGGTGAACACTTTTGACCTTAGGTGAACCAGAGAGTTAAAGGCAGTCAGTCCACATAGAGATCTCGTAGCAAGCACTTGTATTGAGTCACTTAAGATATAAGCAGTAGAGTTAGATGTTTAAAGTAGTTGGTTATAGAATAAGTACTAAGTTGTGATATTCGTATATTACTGTTGGATTAATACTGACCATCCCTGGGTCGAATTGTATGGTGTATTCACTATGTGGTGTTATATTAAACTTATTGTGTCTGCTACACCCAGCGTCATTTCATTATTCTGTGATCTGTAACAAGAACCCAATGTCACCACCACGCCTACATTGATAACCACAGCCACATTCATAACATATAAAATCATACGGTGACATTCTTGGTGTCAGAAGTGTCCAAAGTGCAAGTCATTTATTGTCAGAAAATGACATCTTTGGTGTCAGAATAGTGTCAGAAGTGTCAGCAAACGATATTTTATGATATCAGAAGTGTCAGATCTACTAACTTAAAGGATTTATGAGCACCAGAGGAACAAGTCAAGAATTTTTTCTATTGCTGTCAGAAGTATTTTAATACTACAGTTACTTACAGTAACATTTATACGGATATTTTTGAAGTTGGCAAGTGAACTATTTAGTTAACACATAAAAAAGTAACTCTAAAAAATATTTGTTTACACAAATCATGACGCCACTCAACGAGCAAGAAAGCTAAAACCTGATTATTACAGACTCTACTATTTTTCTCATTTGGTCGTTCAGCGACACATTCAACATTATAGAGATGACCTAGATCTACATTTATTGAGACCAGCACACAATTTTTCAAGTGAGATTCACGTGATCCAAGAGTGACATTATTATTATCTTCAGCTAGTCTAACACTACTAACAGAAAACAGAGCTGAAATTGAAAGTTAACTGTGCCTACTTGTACTTCAAGATTGAACTTTACATGAATTGCAACTAATCCAGAATTTATTAAATTTTTTGACTACACACCTGGTATCTAGACCTACTACTACATGTCATGTTGACCTGCCATGACACAGTTACAGTTAGCGAGCTATTTTTTTCATCTGTGATGAAATGAACAATTTGAACTGTTCCTGTGTGAGCTGTATTTTCAACTTTTCCAGTTGACTACTGTCCTAAGTGTCATTTATCTGGAAGCCCGATTTATGTGGTTGTATTTTTTTGTACACCAGTTGAGATAGCTTTAGGAGCACAGCATTGTTCAAAGTTACTTTTTAACATCCTAAGCGAAAGAGATCAAACAAAGAGATCAAACATGATACGAAAGAGATCAAACATGATACGCTGAGACAACCTGGATACTACAGCCTGTGTGGGTGAAACTAGACAACCGTGATACTACAACCGGTGTGGGTGAAAATCTAGTACTACAAGTCATTCAAGTCATCGTTTGAAGACAGCTGATATATGGTCAGTCGAAGTAGCTGACATATTCAAGAATCATCTACATCGAGTGCTCGTCATAATTCTAATGACACACTCCTATTGTCGCTGTCTAACAGCACATTTAATAAGAGAGCGCTCTTACTCTTAGACCTCTCTTGTCGTCACTACCTAAGGTCATTTTTAGTTATGTATATTTGTTTCAGCAACTGTATGAAAATGGATTACCTGTCAAACATCTGAAGTATTTATTGGATTACTTATGAACTGTACCATTGTGCTGTGGATTTAGCAAGTGGATTACTTATGAACTGTACCATTGTGCTGTGGATTTAACAAGTGGATTACTTATGAACTGTAACATTGTACTGTGGATTTAACAAGTGGATTACTTATGAACTGTACCATTGTGCTGTGGATTTAACAAGTGGATTACTTATGAACTGTAACATTGTACTGTGGATTTAACAAGTGGATTACTTATGAACTGTACCATTGTGCTGTGGATTTAACAAGTGGATTACTTATGAACTGTACCGTTGTGCTGCGGATTTAGCAAGTGGATTACTTATGAACTGTACTGTGGACATATTTTATGTGGAGCATCACCGGAACTTTATGTACAAGTCAAGCATCAAGTGAATATTTAAGGGAAGTAACTTTAATTACCCTTTAGTATTAATGAATATTGATTAGTTCTCTCTGAACTACACCACAATTTTTTTCATTGTTTACATTTGTATTTATATATACATTTGACTTTAGGGACTAAATTTAATTATCTATTGAGTCTGAGCATTTATATTTTTTTTCAAGTAAGCATCCAGGTATTGGTAGGGACTCTTTAGATAAAGTAAATACTTGATCGTATAGCTGTATTAGTTAAGTTTGTATTTGTCAAGTATCTATCATATTGTTAAACTCTTGTATTGATATTGTCTTGTTTACATTTGTTGAATTTTCTTTTGCGTCATTGTTATTTCTCATTGTAATTCTTTTGTCTACTATTTCTACTATCTTGTAATGTCTCTTTAAAGCAGACTGTTTAGTATCTATAGTGTATTTATGTTTGTCTAATTACTTATTAATATATATATATTTATTTTACTTCTTATTTCAACCTATTTTTTATTATTATCAACACTACACTACACACTTGATACACTATGTGATATATTTTGATTTGAGATTGTGACAAGATTGATTGTATATAATATATACTTTGAGCACATTGAACTATTTTGATGCTATTGATACATTGATCACTATTTATCAGACTAATAAGGCTCACATAATTGTGAATTATTTGTTGCAATAAACTTTTACATTGCAAGGGGAGATACTAAAAATACATAATCACATAATTGATCAGTAAAGTATTACATTACGAACTAGACAAAGTACCAAGAATAACTTAAGATACCTCATAACCTCAATTGTTTCGCACAAAATATATATCTACTATTACCTGTAATTACTATTTGAGCAATAATAAGTATTTATTGTACAATATTCATTTACAACTACCTTTTTGTGTACACATATCTATTAATAAACTATATTACTAATTTGAATCTTTGAAAATGGCTGAGTATGAAAAACTAATAGAGATAGTGGATAAACTAAAGTTAAAAGAAGATGATAGAGCTGCATTCATAAAAATTGAAATAGATAGAATTAGAGTAGAAAAAGACAAGCAACGGGAAGAAAGGCTACATGAAAGAAGACTGAGAGAGAAAGAACAAGAAAACTTAGAGAAAGAAAAAGAACGCCAGCATGAAATAAAATTAAAAGAACATGAAGAAAAAATGGCCAAGCTAGCAAAAGAAAATAAAGACAATTCAGCAAGTCAAACTTCATCTCATCATCAGTATCATAGCAAATTTAGGAACTTTGACCCAAAAGAAGACACATTAGAAAATTTCATTATTCAATTTGAATATATCTGTCAAACAGCAAATATGAATAGTGCACAAATGGCTCAACAACTGCTAGCTAACCTAAGAGGTGAACCACTAAACATCATCGACACACTAACTATGGAGCAAAGAAAAGACTACAACACAGTAAAGCAAAGACTTATTGAACATTTTGGCAAGACAGAGGAACACTATCGAAAACTTTTTAGGGAAATAAAACTAGCAAAGAATACAGATTTAAAAAGAACAATACATGACATGCGCCAGAACATGACAAAGTGGCTACAACTCGCAAACTGCAACTTAGATGACCCCAAACAGATCTTAGATTTTTTTCTCATTGAGAATGTGCTAATTAATGTTACAGATGCAGCATTCTCATTCCTGAAGGAGAGAAAAATAAAAAATGAAGCTGAATTGATATCAAACTTAACAACATACAAAGACTCACACCCAAACATCACCATTGACAAAAGGGAATTGTACAATGTAGCTGCAACAGTGACAGAAAACCATCCAAGAACTACAAATAAATTTAAATATGCCAAGAGCATACAATGTTTTTTCTGTGGCATATTGGGTCACACCAAAGCAGAGTGCAGAAAGAGAATGGCATCAGAAAAACAGCAATATGTAAATAGAAACCATAGATATGGAAGAGATAACAGAACTTTCCAGAGCTTCAGTCCTAACTATAATAGATCCTATCAACAACAATATAACAGAAGAACATGGCAAAGCTACAGTCCAACTAACAGTAGATCACATCAAACAAACAGAACCAAAGCAGCAAACAAAACAAATAATTATACACATCATATAGTTAAAGTTGAAAATCTTTCAAGAAATACTAGATGGCAAACTATTATGAATTATTTCAACAACACAGCTTTTGTAAAATGGGTAGACATCAAAATAAGTGAAGACAAATCAAACAAAATAGCTTTAGTCTATTTGAAAACACAAAGAGATTGTAACAAAATTGTCAATTCATTTGATAATACTTTATTTCAAGGAAGATATATTAGAGTAATGCACTTTAAAGCTAGCATAAATTCAAGGTCATAGAATTAAAGTCACAATTGCTAAAGTTCAAAGATTTAAGATTCACACCTTAAAGTAAAAAATTATTTTTACAACCAACTATGAGCATTATTCTGTAAACATTGAGCATTATTCTGTAAACATTGAGCATTATTTTGTAAACATTGAGTACTATTTGTAAACATTGAACTAGAACTAAGACTTCATTTTTTAAAAAAAAACTCTATTTGTAAACAAACTTTGGAATTTGATTACTACATTGTAACCAACAATTTTTTTTTCACATTCTTTTGTCAACAAGAATAACATTTTTGTACTCAACAATGTAAACAAACATTGAATTTTTTCCAAACTTATTCAGTACCTAGCTTAATTTTTTTTCCATACAATGTAAACATTATTTTTCTCATTGTATTGAGAACAACTGTGACAAAATTTTTTTTCTACAGCTATTGTAAACAAGATTGGAATTTTTTTACTATGTCATTTATCACAACTATATAACTTAGTCACATTTTTCAATACTATTGAAAAAAGGAGATTGATTCATAATGTAACTTATTTATTTAATGTCAATTAGTGTAATCAAATATTGACATACACTTGTATTTTTTTGAAAACATTTTTGTCAAACTATTCTTATGGACTATATTTTTGTAACAATCATTGATGTAAACAAGAAGATTGTTGTACAAACTTTTTGATATTTCAAGTACTGAAAGAGACACTTGATATTATTCTTTTAAATTGGACTTACACATTTTTTCACAACAGATTAAAATGAATACAACTAAACCATTATGATGTTATGCTTGTATATATATGCTTGAACAAATTAATGTAAACTCAAAGATTGTATCACAACTGACACATTTTCTCAGTTGAATCTTTTTTTGACAAAAGAGTTTTTTGAACTTTGTACACAATACTTATTTGATAAACAATGTAACATTAAACTTTTGCCATTACTAGCTACAAATTATTTGAACTGTCATATGGAGAAATACTTAATTGAAACATAAGGTGCATGCAACAAGCACTATGAAAGATATTTATTTTGATTTCATGTTCATACTTTTGATCCAATATTTTGATACTTGAATTATACATATTTACTTGTGTAATATTAATGCACAACAATTTTTTATGGAGATGTCAAACCTCATATTGAAGTAAATGGATACATTGAATTTGTAACAATGCTCATTAAGCAATTTAATCTTGAATTTTGACACATATTTTGAATTTTTCTATACTTATCACTTACATATTGAGACTTACTTGTAACATTTTCTACATGATTTATACATATTGTATTATTGGTGTCAAAAACCAGACTTCTAACATTTCTATAGTGTCAAAGATTTTTTTATAAATAGATATTGTGAATTAAAACTTATATTAATTTTTCACATTGTGACATAGGAGATTGTCATTGAAATTTTTGTCACACTTTGCACATATTATTATGAAAAAGACTTGTAAATATTGAACTTTGAACATTGATGTATATATTAGAACTACATGTAAAGAATTATTTGAGATGTAAAGTATTTGACTCAGAGAATTATTTGAATTGCCTTACAAGAACATGATGAATTAGAGAATTTTGCCCTTGTATGAATTTTTTTGATTCAGCAAATATTTTGTGTAACACTGTCATATTATATATTTTATTTAAAGTTTGTAGTTCTATTTGAACTCTGCAATTGTACATTTTATAGACCCCAAGAATTCCAATCGATCCTACTTATGATAATTATGTCGTCAAGCTGAAAAAAATTTCTTCAAAATTTTTTTCAAAAGGGGGGTGATAGGTAATGTCACCACCTCAAAGTTGGTGCCATAGAGTAGAAACCCTAATTCTGTATTGTGTATGTTAATTCCATATTGTGAATCTTATTCACAACCCATGTTGCACTAAGGTGAACACTTTTGACCTTAGGTGAACCAGAGAGTTAAAGGCAGTCAGTCCACATAGAGATCTCGTAGCAAGCACTTGTATTGAGTCACTTAAGATATAAGCAGTAGAGTTAGATGTTTAAAGTAGTTGGTTATAGAATAAGTACTAAGTTGTGATATTCGTATATTACTGTTGGATTAATACTGACCATCCCTGGGTCGAATTGTATGGTGTATTCACTATGTGGTGTTATATTAAACTTATTGTGTCTGCTACACCCAGCGTCATTTCATTATTCTGTGATCTGTAACAAGAACCCAATGTCACCACCACGCCTACATTGATAACCACAGCCACATTCATAACATATAAAATAACGCAGTGACAATAGGTCTTAATGTTCTTCTTAAAAGTCGTGTAGCATGTTGTCTGTCTGAGATCAATGGGGAGTGAGTTCCAAACCTATCAAAAACTATCTCAGGAGCTCAGTGACGCAAGAAAGGCTTAGCAGCATGGCTTTAATGTCAATGAAGACACAAATACTAGACAGTATCGATGTAGATGATGTAATAGATTCCTTTGCTGCACAGAAAGCACGACGTGAAGCGATATGAATTGAGATTTGTCACTTGTGCATTATTTCGACAATAAACAACGGTATTATTCATTAAAAGATTTATTTCTTGTTAATTTTACTGATATACTGTACCAATTTGAATGTAGGCTTATGTATTTATTAAGTACATTATCTCATGTCATGATGTCAAAATTCAAGGGGCCCCTCATCCAAAAATTATCCAATCAGTTAATGCTATT
Source organism: Biomphalaria glabrata (assembly GCF_947242115.1). Lineage (NCBI taxonomy): Eukaryota > Metazoa > Mollusca > Gastropoda > Planorbidae > Biomphalaria > Biomphalaria glabrata. Next base: position 18,811,933 of record NC_074716.1, read on the forward strand.
TAATTATTTTTTTTTAATGTAGCAGAAAGGGACACAACCCCCGTAATTTTCAGATAAATGACAGTACTTAGCGGTACCTTCCCTTAGATAAACTTTTATTTTTTTATAGTATTATTTTTCTTTTGCTTATAGCTAGGGATTTCGGGCCCCCCGGTGTGGGGGGGGGGGTTGACTTCTTTGGGGCTATGGAATATGCTATTCTTTCCTATGTTAAGGAATCTAAATTGTACTTCAAAGTTGCCAACTAAATAAGAGAGAGATTAAAAAATTAATTCGGCAGTGCTAAAATGTACTAATGTGTAAACCATATAGCTTAACATCATTACTTTTATTTATTGTGGGAAGCGTGGTCTAGAGGTAGTGTGTGTACATTTTAGCTACCTAGATGGGGGCTCGAGGTTCGACACCCGACTCGGGCAGAGTTGTGTACTGAGCGCCTAAAGGCAGCACGGAAAAACTCCTAGATATAATACCCCCTTCCCCCCACTGGTTCAAAAATGAGATTGGACCAAAGCGCTCTGAGCATGCTATGAGCATGAAAGTAGCGCTATATAAAAGCTATAATAATAATTGTACACCGAAAGGTTTCTTCAGGGAACAGTGCCAGGCAAAAGAAGAAGAGGCAGACAGAAAAAGCGATGGGAGGACAACATTAAAGAATGGACGGGCCTGCCATTGAGAGAGGTTCTAAACATGGCAAAAAAAAAAGGGAAGAATGGAGAATGACTGTCGAGTGTCTTGCCTTGTGCCCCAACGGTCAAACAGACTAAGGGATAGGTCAAGGTAAAAAGGTACACCGAAAAGCTTGCTATATATACAGTTCTATTTTCATCATGCATGAAAATCTAATGCAAAAAAAAAAAAAAAAGTTTGGAGAAATTTTAGCCCTATCAATAATTGACCAAACTTCATGATTTGTGTGTGAGTGACAGTTTTTTTTTGTTTGTTTTTTTTCTTAAGACTGGCATATTTTTTTTACAAAACTCATAAACCCATTTTAGTACCTATGCTCAGGGCCGGCCTTAGGGCAACCAATGCTGCCCTAACCATTATAACTTATAACAGGGTTTCCATGGCATCCTCGATCGTTCCATATGCTAGGACAAATTTGTACAAACGCTCCTTCTTCCCTAGTGCTACTAGAGCATCGAATGGGTTGCCTTAGCTAGCCAGGAAAACCAGTGACTTGGCATGACGCGTAGCACGTAATCAGTTTCTTTTTTTTTCAAGTTATGTCTAAATATTATATAAGAAGAGGAAGAAGAAGAAATTGCAAAGTATACGAAACAAAAGTCATGAGATAAGCGCACCCTGTGGCGATTACTGCTCAAACTTCCAAGACCAGCATTGATGCTAGCTTTGAAAGCCGATCCGTCTGTATAAATATGGATAGCTGTGTTTTGATAGCTTTCAATTGTTTCAAGCGTGCCTATTTTGAGCTCCTGTGGATTTGATTCTTTTGTTAAGGTGTTATTTAATAAATGTGTTTTGATGGTTGGTTGTTTGTAGTTTAGTCCGGGTGTAATGTTCAAAAACCTGGTAATTTTTTCTCTGTTGTTGGGTAGGTGGTGTTTTAGGGCTAGTTCGTCAGTAAGTTGGATCAGAGTCCTTTGCTTTTTTTGGTTGTTTTTCCTATTTCTCTGTGTTAGTAATTTATTTGGATGATCATCCTCCAACCTTCTGTATCTCTCAATAGCTTCTAATGCTGCTCTGTTGCGCCTTAACTTAAGAGGTTCAATATTGGAGTCTATTTCACAGGCTGTTGTGGGAGTAGTTCTCATACCTCCACTAATTAACCGCAAGGCTTGGTTTTGGATTGTATCTAATGATGATTGATATGTATTGTTGGCAGCTACTTGTATGGAGAGACAGTTATCCATTACAGATCTGACATATCCAGTGTATAACTGTCTTAAGGTTTTCTTTTCAGCTCCCCAGGATGTTCCTGCTAGGTGTTTTATTATGTTTAATCTTTGTGATGCCTTTTCTTTTAAATCTGCCGTAAAGTGTTTTAGAGACAGTCTTTGGTCTAGTTTTACACCAAGATATGTTGGATTTTCTTCTTTATTTATTGGCTGAGAGTCTATTTTTAGGATGTAGTTTCTTTTTGCTGTTTTGTTGCTGTGGCTAAAGATTGAATAAACTGACTTTTCTTTGTTTATTTCCATTTTCCATAATTTTGAATATGTGGAGATAGTTGTGAGGGCTCTATTTAGTTTGGATCTAGTCAGCACTGGATATTTCTCTGTAGTCCAAATTAAAATGTCGTCTGCATAAAGTGCCTTATTGACCGAAAAGAGGTCCGGGAGGTCATTCATGAAGATTAGAAAGAGAGTGCAGCTAAGGGCTGAACCTTGTGGTAGTCCTTCTTCCAAACTTTATTTTACTAGAGATGGCACCTTCGAATCGGGTTAGGATGGTTCTGTTTTTTAAGAAGGCCCTGATCCAGCTGTACATTTTTCCATGGTTGCCCATTTTTTTCATCTTCAAAAATAGACCTTTTCTCCACACTCTATCATAGGCTTGCTGCAAATCTATAAATACTGCTGTAGTGTGCTTGTTTTCATGAAACCCTGGATAAACGAAAGAGGTGGTCTACTGTTCTACTTGCTTTCCTGAAGCCAGCTTGTGCATTGTGGAGTGAGCAAGTACTTTCTAGCCACCAATAAAGTCGGTTATTGATTATTTTTTCTGCCATTTTGCCAATGTTGGATGTTAGAGATATTGGTCTATAACTTTTTGGGTCTCCAGGTGGTTTATTTTTCTTTAAAATGGGTATTATGTTTGTGGTTCTCCATTCCTGTGGTATGTCTCCAGTTATCCATATATGGTTGATAAAGTTAAGTATACAGTTTTGGGCCTGTGCTCCTAGTCCCAGAATCATTTCATTTGTTATTTTATCAGGTCCAGGGGATTTTCTTGACTTGAGGCTTTTTAGGGCAGTGTTGAGCTCATGAAGAGTGAAGGGAGTGTCAAAGATCTGACAGTTGACTGTTGGAGCTTTTTCTTCTTTCTTTAAGATATTACTGAAGGCCTGGTCCAGTTGTTTTCTTGGCTTTGACTTGTTAATGCTGGCAAAAAATTTATTGAAGGTTTCAGCCTTTTTAAGGTTTTCTGTTATTATGTCGTCAGTGCCTTTTATAGGTTGGGGGTTTGTTATTTGTTTCTTTCCTGCTAGCCGGTGCAGAAGGGTCCAGGCCTTTCCACCATTCTTGTTTAGATCTAGTTGTTCGCATGTTGTGGTCCACTTTTTCTTTTTTTCTGTTTTAATTTTGTATCTTATAAGCCCTGTCAATTTGTTGTACTTTGTCTTGTTCTCTCTAGTAGGTTTTTTTTCTATAGTCTTCCTGGCCATGTTTCTTTCTTTTACTAATTTATCTAATTCAGGTGTCCAAAAAGGTTTGTATTTCTTAACTTGGCCTCGAGGGATGTATTTTTTTGCTGCTTGTAAGATGTTGGAGACTATAGTTGTGTAGGTTGAATTGACGTCTGTCTCCATTATGCTTGGTCTTGTGTCTGTTTCTTGTGAAAAAGCTGCCCAGTTAGCTTTTTTATAGTTCCATCTAGTTGTTTTGCTGGATTGGTATCTACCTGGCGTTCCAATATTGAGGAGTATAGGCCTGTGGTCACTACCTATGTCTTCAAGTACTGTTATTTTAGAAGAGTCGGTAATGTCTGTAGAGATAAAAGTTAGGTCAGGTCTGCTAGTTGTGTTGTGTGCTCTGTGGAGGAAAGTTGGAGGTGAAGTTTTGTTTTGCAGAAGTTGTAGGTTAGAGGCATTTGTTACATCCTCTATTTCTTTGCCACGCTTGTTGTAGTGTGGGTAGCCTAGGGAAGGTGTGTGTGCATTGAAGTCGTCAGCTATTATTGTCCTTGTGTAGTGTGGTAGTTGTATGTCTATTTCTGCTGTTGATGATGGTGGGCAATAGTAGTTTTTGATGGTGTACTTTGTTCCTCCTCTCCAAAGAAGTATTTCCTGCGTGTCGATGTCTGTATTTGTTTTACTGTGGCTTGTGTGTCGTTTCTTATGAGGGTCATAATTCCCTGGCATTTGATGCAGAGGCATCTGTACTGTGTGTAGCCTGTGATGTTTATTTTTTTCTTGGGCAGTAGTGTTTCTTGCAATAGCGCTATGTGTATATCATGCTTCTTGAGTATGTGTTGGAGTTCTGTTGTCTTGTTTTGTAGGCCTAAGATGTTGAGTTGTAAAAGGTTTAGATGTTTGCTGCTAGTCTGTTTTTTATTTCCAGTAGCTGACTTATCACAGGTAGTCCTGGAAGAAACTGCCATGCGCAGACCTTTTACGAGGCGACGTCTGAGCTCGTGTGGATTTTTCGTTAAATTCCTTGGCATTTAGTGTAGGCTGGGTGTTTCCTCAGGCTTTTTTACAATATATAAATATATAGTCCCCGCATTTTAAGGGAGTTTTCGGTCTTGGCAATTTTCTCCAATACTGACATAAAATGAAACATCTAGGTCTGAAGACTGTAACCGGAATATCCATGGGACAAGGTGGGGTTGGCCAATGGTCCATTCTCCGCCATCCATAGAGCTCTCCAAATGGAACTATTCTGCAGTAGAAAGCTTAAAGTGGACTGTGCCCTGGGTATGCCCTGTGGAATCGTCACATCCTGGATCCAGGCCCCTTCACGATATCACATTCACCAGATCCAGAAAAAAACACTTCATGAGGGATTTATATCTAGTATTAGAATGTAGTGAGACAAGGACCTCCGTCTGGTGTAGTGCAATCCAGACCTCCGTCAAAAAGCACCTGGGGGGGGGGGGGGGGGAAGGTCCACTATTATTCACTTAGTGAAATGCAAGTGGAAAGGCAAAGGGGTTATTTATTTCTCTTGGTCATTTCCGAGCCCCGATACCCACACGGGGGAGTATCGCCACAGAGTGGAGGTTTTCTTCTCCTAGATGGGTTGCGTTATTTAGGCTGACGTGCCCCATCAACACGAAGCTAAACTGGTTTTGAGGCGCCAGTGTTCCGCCTTTCATCCCTTCTCCTGTCAGTTTGTAAGAACAGGTTCCGCCGGATTTTTGAGAAAATCACACGTGAAGGCCAGGAGCTGGATTTGACTGTCAGAGGCATTTAGAGACGCAAGCCATGGGAGCATTTCTTGGAAAGTGGGTGCTTATCCCCACTTTCACCCCCGGCATTGACAGTCCTTTGGAACCCTGGAAGTGAGATAGGACAAGACTAAGTTTACATAGACGACACTCATACAGCCAATAACATTGTACAGTCTGTGATATACATGGTGGATCACCTTACAATACGTTGTTATGAGATGCATTATTCCAAAACGAAATAAATGTATCTGTAACAACAACAACAACACAATCAGAAGTAACAAACAAAAAGTCATCAAGGGGATAGCATTTAGAATTCATTTATTGAATATATTTATATACTTTTGTCATAGCGGAACTTTGAATCCCAAACATTTAGGCCTACAACAAGCATCTATTAAATAACCTCATAGAGACGTTCTATAACAATACGGGACAACTCTTACTTTCTATGAGCAAACCCTCAGTTATTTCCCATGTCCAACACCACTGGTTCTTCAACTAAAGCAAAATATAACAAGCATCAAACTAATCACGGCCTTCCAGTCACCTATTACGGCAAAATAAAAATAAATCCATTTTGTTTTCTCAGGAACCCACATCACACGTTAGTGGTCAACTTGTTGCTATTCAAATAATCTCATTATTATCTGTAGTGTACAATTTATAAAAGGGAAATAATTCTGGAAAAGACCTACACATGTATAAAAGCTTAATGGAGTATCGTTCTAGGGGCACTGCAATAAGATTGTTTTGTACCAGGTATTATAATATAAAGTGACACCAGTTAGGATTCAGTAACACTAGAAAGAATGAACTATTTAGAAGGGTGATACTCATATGTGCTCACAAACCAGAACATAGAAACCAGGTGAACAAGTTTTAAGTAGTCTCAACACAGAGTTAAGTTTCAGCAATGAGAATCATTTCTCAATGAATAGACAGTTCTCCCCAACATTACTTGCACTTAAAAACAAAACCATGTTCTATAAAGGGCATGAAATATAATTCAGACAACACTTGGGGGTGTTGCTCATAGATGTTACTAGGACAACTGACCCATCACTGACATTCTTTCTGATTTGAACTCTCCTGCTTGTAATGTGGACATTAAACAATGTGTACAATAAGTTTGCACTGATGACCACAAGAATATTTATATCAGTCCTGATTAATAGTTACTGCTTTCAACCTCCCATAATACAATCTCTATAAAAAAACAATATACTGGTACATATAACTGATTGTAATTCTCCTGTTCTATGTATAACAGTCTTCTTTTTATAATAATTTTCTATAAGCTTCTATGTCTATTTATAACTAGACATACATATATGTATACAATACTAGTACATATGATGTGATCAGTGGACATACATTAGATTGAATGGAAAAATAATTTGATAAGTCAAATGTCTTTCTAATTTTAATTACTTTATAAAAAACTGTTTTAGAATAAAGAAAAGTATGTCATAAATACATTCTCTTCAATGCATTAGTGGTAGGCTCGTAAAACTCAGTACAATTCTGTGGCTAATGAGTGTGTTGTGTGACCTAACCATTAGTAAAATGAAATTTAAAAATGTAATCATGATACCAAACCTGTAAGAGGTAAACTTAATAGAGTGTCTGGACTAATATTAATTCAAGTCTCCACTGAGATTTAAATGAAATGTTAAACCTTTTCAGCTAATAAGACCTAAACCCTACCATCATGCAAGAGATCTACACTCATTTGATTGTTCTGGATGTTCCTTCAGAATTATTACACCCTAGCCTGGATGGGGTGTGGGTTTGTCAGGCAGGGTTCAAATCCAGGACCATGGAGAGGACAGTGCAGACGACTTAATGCAACTAATGCTATGTTTCACAGAAAACTAAAATGGATGAAAGTCTGTGAGGAAATAAAAAAAATAGTTAAATGCTGCATAGAAACAAATTTTTAACGGTGGACGCAAGTGCAGTTTAGTTTTTAATCAAACTAGAAGATAAAAAACTAATTTTCATGATCACCATCTTTCATTTTTTGAGGTCTGAGGTCGACCTTTTATGAGCAGCTGCCTTTTTCAAGTGTTTTGATTAACATTTCATTCTTTATAAAGTACAATTCTGTGTTTAAGTTGAATGATTTGGTCTCATATCATCATGATTTGTGTTTATATGCAAAAACCTAGGTACCCTGCAAGTATAATATAATTTACAACCTAAGAATGTTAAGTGATTGAACCAAGAGAATCCCCCCTCCCCAACTTTTCATTCAATGAACAAATTTTTTTTTTTTCAGTAAACAAAATCTGAATTATGATAGAACTAGAGTTATAAACCACTGAGAATAATTGGGTAAGAGTTTCCACCCCCCCTTTTTTTCTGTAATTAAAATACAAACAAACCATACAAACAAAATAAGAACATAAAATTGAACATTTTTTAAAATGTCAGCTAAAAAGAGAAGTAAATAAATAAATCAGTCTTCATAGTACATTTATTTCTCAACTGATTGAAGTTGCTCTTTATCTCTTCACAAATAAATAGTTGGCAATATATTCTTGCTTACCTTGATAGTAAACAATGTCATCTTTTTAAATAGTTTACATGACTTTTACATTGTATTTAGAAGCACAAATATGAATATTAAAAAAAAAAAAAGTAGAAGGCCCTATTATCTTAGATAAAAAGGTCTTTTACCTTAAAAAAAGTATTCTTTTTAACCCAATAATATACATGGTTAAACAATTTGTGCAACACATTCCTTCCAACCATGACAGCCAAACAGAACACATGACATAAAAACATGATCAAGCTCTTACATCAACTAAACCTAACCAATCAGATCACAATAGTATTCAGAATGAATTATGTAGTCTAGGTAACACTCATGTAGAAATATATACAAAGCTAGTTTTCTTTCTGGAGCATGATAGAAGTTGAACAATGGCACTTTGAAAAGGTTTTAAATCTTACACTAAATATCTGAACATTTTCTGTGTCATGGTTTCAAGTTCCTACAGTCTGAGACAGGTTTTAAATTCTGTGATATCTCTTCACCCCATATCTTTTTATTGCTTAAGATTTACATATATCCAAAATAATTAGGTACCAGTAGTGCCCCCCCCCCCCCATCTATTGTAATCAACATGTTACCCAACTGTATGTGTATTGTAGTTTTAAATGCAAGATGAGCCCCCCCTCCCCCTTAGTTTACAAGGTAAAACAAAACAATTGGAAACAGACGATATGGAGGTTATCACAATCATGCATCATCACATACTTGGAGGGAAGGGGAGAGAACACATGATTGCCTAGATGATTTGACTAATGAAACATGATACATGGTGTCTACACAGCAGCTGGACACACAGACAGAACTTCTATTTCCCAAATCTCTGGTTGGTATTTCCAAACTGTACTAGTGTAGACAAGAAAGACTTGTAAGTGACTCCTTTATGAGAAGGCAGGGATCTGAAAAAAAGAGAATGTCAACATGAACATTTAGAATAAACTCCAAGGCATAGCTGAACTATTTGTTCACAATGTATCCACAATGAGGTGAAAGAGAGGAACAGAAATCTACAGGACTTTAAAAATAAATTATTTTAAAATATTAAGTCTTGCCTACTTGAAAGATGCAGTGACATTGGCCAGATGACATAATAAAAGCAGTTTGATAATGATCTTAGACATACAATAGTCAACTGAAGAAGTACATAAGGTCTAAATAGTTTGGCAAATTAGTTCCTGTGGGAAGCAAGCCATGCTGACATGTTAAAAGATAAGTATAAAAGAAACTAGTTCCTAACTTGCCAATGTTCACAAGAATTTAAATTGAGCAACAAATTCAAACTTTGGCTACCAACTTGGTAACTAGGATAAAAAAAAATCTAAACTATTAATATTCCAAAGAATAGGTTTTGACCTTTTATTAGAAAGACTGAGTTTTACCTAGGCTCTTGTTTATGTAATGATGGATATTTCAGGACAAAATAGATGATTTAAAGGCACATAATCCCCAATAATCCCCAATGTGACATTGCATTACAAAAGATAACAACAAAGTATCAAGGAGGTGAGGTGGCTGAGTGGTTAAGCGCTTGTCTTCTGAACCTGGAGTCTGGGTTTGAATCTTGGTGAAGAGTGGGATTTTGAATTTCGGGGTTTTTAGGGCACCACTGAGTCCATCCAACTCTAATGGGTACTTTTCAGTTGAGGAAAGTAAAGGTGGTTGGTCGTTGTGCTGGCCAAATGACACCCTGCTTTTTAACAGTTTTAATTTTTTTTTAATTTAATTTTTTGCCACAAATAAATACTCACATAAATTCTGTAAGTCGTATCTGCCATGGCAAATATCCAAATAAACAATCAACAGACCCAAATTTTATACAAAGGTCAGGGTCAGGAAATTGTAAGGATTCTGTAAAGCAAGAGATAAAAAAAAATATGTAAAAACTTTTAAAAAATTTTATTATCAAGATGTACTAGTAAGAATTGGCAGGATGCAAGTAAAGAACTTCAACAGAGAAGCAATGACTTAAAATAAGACTTTAGACTTTTTTGTCAAATCCAATGAATCCAAATTATTATGCAATTAATAATTTTGACTTTACTACTTCTAACAATCAAAGTAAAATCACAGCCTTTCTTGTGTTCAAACTCAAGAAATTCAGTACAGCAAATACTGTGCCATATGGCCAACATGTTTACTGATAAATCTTTAATCTGTTTTCAATTATAACTCTTGAACCAGAAGTGCATATTGTTGAAATCCAAAATGAGGAACACTCATGTTGAAAACAAGGAACTTTGATCAATAATAAGGAATATGTATGTAACAAAAATTATGACAATTGAAAATTGGGAAGAACATTAATAAATAGTTTTATACATTCTAGGTCTAGCTTGAACTATTTCACAAAAAAGTATTTACAAGTCAAATAGTTTACAGAATAATGAGTTTAACTTTGACCATATAACTTTTTGAAAATTATATATGCTATTCATCGAAACCAGACTACAAGAAGAACTATTATGAACAGATCATTTTAGTATGATTATTAATTGTAATGAAATCAATGATTATAGCTGAGCCAAATCTATGTACTGTAATGGAAATACAAAAGTCTACACCATAAACACATTTCACACACACACTATTTTGATTTTATGAAACAAAAAAAAAAGGTAATTACTGTTAAAAAAAAATAAAAAATCTATTGTTTCATAATCATAATTCAGACTAGATGCAAAATTATGAAGCAAAGTAACTATTTTTTGTTGAGACAGCTCTGCAAGATGTGGATTTGAAGGCTGTTTTAAAGTAAATTTTTGATTAGATACACATTATATATAAATTAAACATAAAAAAAAGACATTTCCCCACCTTGTAAAAATGTATCTACATTGGAAGGTGTGATGTCATCCACTTGATAGGCACCAGTAGATACTAAGTGACAAAGATGTTGAGCCACACTTATGATTTTACTGTGACTATCTTCAACACACAGTAAGTGAACTTTCACCCTTTGAGCTTTACATGAACCTGATAATAGATGCAAATAAAACTACCATTATGTTCATATCATATGACTACCTAATATAAAATATTAGAAATTGATTTTCTAAAACAAAATGACTGTATAACTTCTAGATTAATTTCTTTAAGGACTAGACACTAATGTTACCAACCTGAACTAGACTGGCACGACACAGGATGAGAAGAAGACACTATTTGAATATCATAATTTGTTTTTTCCTGGGACATTATTTCCTCTCGACTACTTTCTATATTCCTTTGTAGGACCAAACTATTTCTTTTTATTTCCCCTAAAAGAGAAATCAAGAAACAATCAACTAGTTAGAGATTCATTTTATAATATATATCATACACATTGATAACTTTTTTTCAATTTCTTTGCCTCACAATCTGAAGAAACTTTGGATCTTTATAGTGTTCTGTGGACCTGTACTGGACATTCTATTTTCTACCACCCACAGAATCTCAGTGGGAGGTTTGTGCACTACTTGTAAATAGTTTCTTTTTGCCTGGTTTAGGGTTCATAATTAGTCTTTAAATAACCATTTTCTTCTTGTGCATTTAATGTTAAAAGTGTATAAGAATGAAGATTTATTCTAATAGACAGGATTCCCATGACTTTAAAAACATTTCTATGCAACTCTGTTCATGACTTTCAGGAATGTTGTCATGTTTAAGGCGTGTATGCCTCATCTTTTTCACTTGAAGATTAATTATTTTTAACTTTTCACAGAGTGCTGAAAAAAATGATAGTGTACTTGCAGATATGGGTACCTGACATTAGTTGGGCAAAAGTTAAGACGGTTGGTTGTGCTGTCCACATGACACCCTCGTTAACCATAGGCCACAGAAACAGATGACCTTTACATCATCTGCCCTACAGATCACAAGGTCTGAAAGGGAAACTTACTGGCAGATATCAAACTCAAACTGCCTAAAAATTGGGATTTTATTGAGTGAAGTAACTGACTTTTAATTTTTAGGCAATCGTCTGAATAGCAGGAATAGAAGAATATATCAAGACAGCCTCCCCACTTACAAAATCATGATTTTTACTTCTGTGTCAGTGGAGAAAAATGATAGTGCCAGGCATATTCTTTAAATCAAGTCAAACTTCCTACTTTGGCATTAGATTCTAGCTAGTAGCTACTTACTAGCCTAATCTAAATATAAGCGCTAGATTGTTATATATAACTAGATCTAGAATTACTAAAAAAAAAATATTTGTCCTGTACACCAGATCTACTCTTTTTTTCTGTCTAGTGGCTTTGCTGTTTTCAAAGCTAGCAAAACTAAATATTTATGTCATAGATCTATATAGTAATATACCATTCCCAAAGAAACTGACTACCGAATTGGCTATTTCTCTCTCAGTATTATCTCCATTGCTACATCTATCTATAGTAAATAGTGCATTGGTGGATACAGGATATCAAACTCAAACTGCTTTCTTTAGAGGCACTTCTAAACATAAGCACTGATTATTCAGTCTTTCATTCTATCATTAGATTCTAGACTAGCTACTAGTAGATCAATAATATAGAGAGATCTAGTCTGGAGCTAGATAATAAGACATATCTGGAGTTTATTCTGGAGCCGATCTAGAATTACAAGAGTAGAATCTAGATATATCTAGATCTAGAGTAGAGTAGAGTAGTTTTAGTCTTATATAATTATATAGATCTACCTCCAAAATACAATTCAGTACATCTAAACTTACAGACTAAATAGAAGTTTACAAGTTAGAGTGTTGCTGTTACTGTTAGATCTAGATTATTCAGAATATTCTAGATTAATCTAGATCTCTGATCTAGACTATCAGAATTTACCAGATCTATTGATGCATGATTATAATAGTAATGTAGATAGCATACATATTGTAATAACTTAAGTGAGGCAACTCAACGAGACATAGACGTTTATTTACACGACATCACAGGTACACAAAACAACATCAATCTTGGGCACAATCTCTCCGTATTGGCTCTCTACTTGGGCGGAAATCGTTCTCCTCTAATGTTGACATCCTTTTCAGTCCAATCTATAACTGTGCGCACCATTAGCACTAGCTTGGATGGCGGTTATAACAATATATATAGAGAGATCTATGTCATATATACTTTTATAATTTATATATTAAATAGTTAATAGTGATAGATATATTATATTATATCTCTATTATTAGTATTATTCAATAATAAGTCATAGATCTAGATATAGTTTTTTCAATTCATAAGTCAGAAACTCTAGAATCTAGTTCAAAATCACATGATTATCACTTAGTTTGATTTTAGTAGTATGATTATATTATGGTAGTAAATCTATACTATATTTTACTAATATTAGTCTAGAGTCTAGATTATAATAATTAGTATCTAGATCTATAGACTCATAGAGCTATACTACTGCTATAGGCATAGGCTATAGTAATAGGAAGATCTAGGACTAGACTAGTAAATTTATATTTATTATTATTAAATTTAGTATTATTAAGTAGAGTAACTTCATTAAACTTCACTGTCTTCAGTCTTCAGTAAGTTACTTTTTAGTTAGTAAGTTAGATTGTAACACGTTACTCTATATTGTCTCTAATACTACTAACACTATAACTAGAGTCTATATAGATCTAGTTATTAAGTAACTAAGTTTAAGTTAACAATAACACTATGACTAGTCTAGTATGACTATATAATTTATAAAATGACTATATTTTTATTAACAGTAAAATTAAAATATAACAAATAACAGATTAACAGTCTCATCACATGATCACTCATGCATGGTTTTGCTACTTTACTATTTCCAAAACTGGCAAAAACTTACCATTTATGTCATAAATAGTAATATATGAAATTCCCAAAGAAACAGACCAAACTATTAAATTTGCAAGATCTCGAAAAGAAAATTCATCTTCCACAACAACGAATCCAACATGAGTTGGTAGTTTCTTCAATGACTTGGAGTCTGACTGTATTTTATAAGTTACTGATTTTTTCGAAAAACTTATAGTTTGCATAGGCATAAATAAAATCAGATAGCGTAAAAACTCTCCTAGAGAGATCAGATAATGTATGAGCCGAAGCAAGAGTGTCTTCATTGCTAATGAAATAGTTATTTACAATAAACAAAAAACTTTTCTGATGAAACGCTTCATAACATAGTCCAAAATCTAAACAATCCCACTCGTGTCGAACCGGCAGTAGATCATTCAACTTCCGAGAGGCTAGATTCGGAGCAATTCTAAAAGTGAAACTGGAATGGATTATAAGAGGCTCCAAAATACAAATATGTAGCTTAGGTTGTATTATAAAATTATTTAGATGTCATCACTTAAATATATGCGGGATTAAATTAATTACAGTATTGTGATACAAACAAAAATGTTTAAAATAGTATTTATTTACTTGATGTACTCAGCGCTAACTGGAGCAGACAGATGGTGTGCTCTCATTGGACCAAAACAAACATAGAACCTCCCCTTTTCGTAAACTATGTCAACACGACCACATCGTTACCACAGAACAACCCTAGTCCATGCCTATAGTCTGAGTTAGAGGACCGATCTATTAGAAATGGCCTGGGAGGGGCGCAGGGGGGATACTTTAAATACTTGAGACTTTTGTTGAAGGCTGACACTATTTTCATTATGGAAAAATGTTCAATTTATGTCTTTATTAACTCTGATATTAATGTAAATAATGGGGGTATTAAAGAACTAAATATGACTATAGGCTATAGGCTACTTAATCCAAAGGATCTTTGGCTATAGCCTATTTGTTTTTAAATTTAAACAGGTAACGAAAAAAAAAGTTTTATTACAAAATTCAGGTTTCATTTCCACCTTCGTATAAATATTAATTTATTGTAAGAGTGATACCTTTGCTCTTTAAATAATATAATAAATGATAGGGCCTATATTTAAAAAAAATAATTTTCCACCCCACCCATTGCCTATAAATGTAGTCAGAGTATAGAACCTTTTAGTTTGATGATAAGCCCATTAGATTCAGACTTGGAAACATTAAAAGAATATGCAACCATAATAGAATATCATAATAAGCAAAATGAATGAGCAACAATAATGAAAAGTCTAGATATATACATATTATATATATATATATATATATATATATATATATATATATATAAATATATATATATAGGGCCCTATATATCATGGGCGTAGCCAGGTGGGGGGTTTTGGGGTTTAACCCCCCCCCCCCGAAATGAAATCCCCCCCCCCCCGGGGTCGGAATTTAGTGAATGATTTTTTGCTTTGATTTTGTTTATTTTAGGTGAGATTTTAATACTAAACCATCACTTGCCCCAGCACAACCAATGGGGTTTTGAGTTTAAAACCCCCTACCAGGGGGGTTCGAGTTTAAAACCCCCTACCAGGGGGGTTCGAGTTTAAAAACTCCTACCATGGGGGTTCAAGTTTAAAAACTCCTACCAGGGGTTTTGAGTTTAAAACCCCCTACCAGGGGTTTTGAGTTTTAAGCCCCCTACCAGGGGTTTTGAGTTTTAAACCCCCTACTTGGGTTTTTTGCAGTTAACTTCCCCTCTTCTATAAAAAAACAAAAAAAAAATGCAAACGAAAATCCCCTAATTCCAAGAGCACAGTTAAGGGAGATTTTGATTTTAAAACCCCCTCCAAAATTTACGATAAACCCCTCTTCAATAAAAAAAAAGCTAATTACGCACTCAAAAAAGTTATAGAAATGGGTTTTGACTTAGTTTTGAGTTTGAACCCCACTTCAGACCCCCCAGACCCCCTTGCTAGTAATGGCGGGGAATCTACAATTTTATGGAAACAGCTTGACGGCAAATGCGCCAAACGGCGCGGGAGGGTCTAAGTCAGTAAGAATAGCACATTAAGGTTTTGAAATAAAACTTTTTAATAGCAGGAAAATGCAGTGTAGATACCTCAGAATATGCATTTTGTTGGCTTTCAATACCATAAATAGTGCTTGGCGGCGGGGCTTCGCCCCGCGCTGGGGGAGCTCCTAGCGCTCCCCCAGACCCCCTTGCTAGTAACGGCGGGGAATCTACAATTTTCCCACTAATTCATGGAAGAACCTAATCTATGGCACATTCTTCCGAAAGAATGAAGGGTCAAACTGCAATAAAGAATATGTACACACACACACGCACACATAAATACATATAAAAAAAAATTAGCGGGGGGGGGCAATCCACACACCCCCCAAACCCCCCCCCCCCCCACCGAAAAAAAATCCTGGCTACGCCCATGCTATATATATATATATTATAAGCACAAAATACCACTTACTAACTGATTGATAAAGTGGAGAACCAACTGTCGTACGGATTCCACGAAATTTCGTACACAGGTTCCTTTTAGGCGTTCATTATAAGAACTATAGTTGTGATATATTCGCAGCCTGATCACCGCAATTCGCGAAAAAACTGCAAACAATTGTATTTTATTTTCTGTATTTCCACAAGTCTTTATATAAAGCTAAAAAAAGAAATAGAACACAACCGGCTATCCATGATGTATTTTTATTTGCTTGTTAGAAACTGAACACAGCAAGAGCTTAATTTAGTGTAAAATGTCTCTCTCTGCCTGGTCGTGCGGTTTGCTTGCTGGTCTGTCGTTCGGATTTATCGACGGTCGAGGGTTCAAACCCTGCCCGCTCCCATCCCCCGTCGTCCTGCGGGAGGTTTGGACTAGGAAGTAAACTATCTTCAACTCTGAAAGAACATCCGAATTATGTAAAACATTTTACAAAACATTTTACAGCCTGGACAACCCACTTCTCTACATTGACTTGATCACTAACAGCCTGGACAACTCACTTCTCTACATAGACTTGATAACAGCCTGGACAACTCACTTCTCTACATAAACTTGATAACAGCCTGGACAACTCACTTCTCTACATAGACTTGATCACTAACAGCCTGGACAACTCACTTCTCTACTTAGACTTGATAACTAACAGCCTGGACAACCCACTTCTCTACTTAAACTTGATAACTAACAGCCTGGACAACTCACTTCTCTACTTAGACTTGATAACTAACAGCCTGGACAACCCACTTCTCTACATAGACTTGATAACTAACAGCCTGGATTACCTACTTCTCTACTTAGACTTGATCACTAACAGCCTGGACAACCTACTTCTCTACTTAGACTTGATAACTAACAGCCTGAACAACCTACTTCTCTACTTAGACTTGATCACTAACAGCCTGGACAACCCACTTCTCTACATAGACTTGATCACTAACAGCCTGGACAACCTACTTCTCTACATAGACTTGATAACTAACAGCCTGGACAACCTACTTCTCTACTTAGACTTGATAACTAACAGCCTGGACAACCTACTTCTCTACTTAGACTTGATCACTAACAGCCTGGACAACCCACTTCTCTACATAGACTTGATCACTAACAGCCTGGACAACCTACTTCTCTACATAGACTTGATAACTAACAGCCTGGACAACCTACTTCTCTACTTAGACTTGATAACTAACAGCCTGGACAACCTACTTCTCTACTTAGACTTGATAACTAACAGCCTGGACAACCTACTTCTCTACTTAGACTTGATCACTAACAGCCTGGACAACCCACTTCTCTACATAGACTTGATCACTAACAGCCTGGACAACCTACTTCTCTACTTAGACTTGATAACTAACAGTCTGGACAACCTACTTCTCTACTTAGACTTGATCACTAACAGCCTGGACAATCCACTTCTCTACATAGACTTGATCACTAACAGCCTGGACAACCCACTTCTCTACATAGACTTGATCACTAACAGCCTGGACAACCCACTTCTCTACTTAGACTTGATAACTAACAGCCTGGACAACTCACTTCTCTACTTAGACTTGATCACTAACAGCCTGGACAACCCACTTCTTTACATAGACTTGATAACTAACAACCTGGACAACTCACTTCTGTACTTAGACTTGATAACTAACAAACTGGACAACCCACTTCTCTACTTAGACTTGATAACTAACAGCCTGGACAACACACTTCTCTACATAGACTTGATAACTAACAGCCTGGACAACTCACTTCTCTACATAGACTTGATAACTAACAGCCTGGACAACCTACTTCTCTACATAGACTTGATAACTAACAGCCTGGACAACTCACTTCTCTACATAGACTTGATAACTAACAGCCTGGACAACTCACTTCTCTACATAGACTTGATAACTAACAGCCTGGACAACCTACTTCTCTACATAGACTTGATCACTAACAGCCTGGACAACTCACTTCTCTACATAGACTTGATAACTAACAGCCTGGACAACCTACTTCTCTACATAGACTTGATAACTAACAGCCTGGACAACCTACTTCTCTACATAGACTTGATAACAGCCTGGACAACTCACTTCTCTACATAGACTTGATAACTAACAGTCTGGACAACCCACTTCTTTACTTAGACTTGATAACAGCCTGGACAACTCACTTCTCTACATAGACTTGATAACTAACAGCCTGGACAACCCACTTCTCTACTTAGACTTGATAACAGCATGGACAACTCACTTCTCTACATAGACTTGATAACTAACAGCCTGGACAACTCACTTCTCTACATAGACTTGATAACTAACAGCCTGGACAACTCACTTCTCTGCATAGACTTGATAACTAGCAGTCTGGACAACCCACTTCTCTACTTAGACTTGATAACAGCATGGACAACTCACTTCTCTACATAGACTTGATAACTAACAGCCTGGACAACCCACTTCTCTACTTAGACTTGATAACAGCATGGACAACTCACTTCTCTACATAGACTTGATAACTAACAGCCTGTACAACTCACTTCTGTACTTAGACTTGATAACTGCATGGACAACCCACTTCTCTACATAGACTTGATAACTAACAGTCTGGACAACCCACTTCTCTACTTAGACTTGATAACTAACAGCCTGGACAACTCACTTCTCTACTTAGACTTGATAACAGCCTGGACAACTCACTTCTCTACATAGACTTGATAACAGCCTGGACAACTCACTTCTCTACTTAGACTTGATAACTAACAGTCTGGACAACCCACTTCTCTACATAGACTTGATAACAACCTGGACAACTCACTTCTCTACTTAGACTTGATAACTAACAGTCTGGACAACCCACTTCTCTACATAGACTTGATAACAGCCGGGACAACTCACTTCTCTACATTGACTTGATCACTAACAGCCTGGACAACTCACTTCTCTACATAGACTTGATAACAACCTGGACAACTCACTTCTCTACTTAGACTTGATAACTAACAGTCTGGACAACCCACTTCTCTACATAGACTTGATAACAGCCGGGACAACTCACTTCTCTACATAGACTTGATAACAGCCTGGACAACTCACTTCTCTACATAGACTTGATCACTAACAGCCTGGACAACTCACTTCTCTACTTAGACTTGATAACTAACAGCCTGGACAACCCACTTCTCTACTTAGACTTGATAACTAACAGCCTGGACAACTCACTTCTCTACTTAGACTTGATAACTAACAGCCTGGACAACCCACTTCTCTACATAGACTTGATAACTAACAGACTGGACAACCTACTTCTCTACTTAGACTTGATCACTAACAGCCTGGACAACATACTTCTCTACTTAGACTTGATCACTAACAGCCTGGACAACTCACTTCTCTACATAGACTTGATCACTAACAGCCTGGACAACCTACTTCTCTACATAGACTTGATAACTAACAGCCTGGACAACCTACTTCTCTACTTAGACTTGATAACTAACAGCCTGGACAACCTACTTCTCTACTTAGACTTGATAACTAACAGCCTGGACAACCTACTTCTCTACTTAGACTTGATCACTAACAGCCTGGACAACCCACTTCTCTACATAGACTTGATCACTAACAGCCTGGACAACCTACTTCTCTACTTAGACTTGATCACTAACAGCCTGGACAATCCACTTCTCTACATAGACTTGATCACTAACAGCCTGGACAACCCACTTCTCTACTTAGACTTGATAACTAACAGCCTGGACAACCCACTTCTCTACATAGACTTGATAACAACCTGGACAACTCACTTCTCTACATAGACTTGATAACTAACAGCCTGGACAACCTACTTCTCTACTTAGACTTGATAACTAACAGCCTGGACAACCCACTTCTCTACTTAGACTTGATAACTAACAGCCTGGACAACCCACTTCTCTACTTAGACTTGATAACTAACAGCCTGGACAACCCACTTCTCTACATAGACTTGATAACTAACAGCCTGGACAACCCACTTCTCTACTTAGACTTGATAACTAACAGTCTGTACAACCTACTTCTCTACATAGACTTGATAACTAACAGTCTGTACAACCTACTT
This sequence comes from Biomphalaria glabrata, assembly GCF_947242115.1. NCBI lineage: Eukaryota > Metazoa > Mollusca > Gastropoda > Planorbidae > Biomphalaria > Biomphalaria glabrata. The sequence goes on from NC_074716.1 coordinate 18,831,957, forward strand.
CTCTACTTAGACTTGATAACTAACAGCCTGGACAACTCACTTCTCTACTTAGACTTGATAACTAACAGCCTGGACAACCCACTTCTCTACATTGACTTGATAACTAACAGTCTGGACAACCCACTTCTCTACTTAGACTTGATAACTAACAGCCTGGACAACCTACTTCTCTACTTAGACTTGATAACTAACAGCCTGGACAACCTACTTCTCTACTTAGACTTGATAACTAACAGCCTGGACAACTCACTTCTCTACATAGACTTGATAACTAACAGCCTGGACAACCCACTTCTTTACATAGACTTGATAACTAACAGCCTGGACAACTCACTTCTCTACATAGACTTGATAACTAACAGCCTGGACAACCCACTTCTCTACATAGACTTGATAACTAACAGCCTGGACAACCCACTTCTCTACTTAGACTTGATAACTAACAGCCTGGACAACCCACTTCTTTACATAGACTTGATAACTAACAGCCTGGACAACCCACTTCTCTACATAGACTTGATAACTAACAGCCTGGACAACCCACTTCTCTACATAGACTTGATAACTAACAGCCTGGACAACCCACTTCTCTACTTAGACTTGATCACTAACAGCCTGGACAACCCACTTCTCTACTTAGACTTGATAACTAACAGCCTGGACAACCCACTTCTTTACATAGACTTGATAACTAACAGCCTGGACAACCCACTTCTGTACTTAGACTTGATAACTAACAGCCTGGACAACCTACTTCTCTACTTAGACTTGATCACTAACAGCCTGGACAACCTACTTCTCTACTTAGACTTGATAACTAACAGCCTGGACAACCTACTTCTCTACTTAGACTTGATAACTAACAGCCTGGACAACCTACTTCTCTACTTAGACTTGATAACTAACAGCCTGGACAACCCACTTCTCTACTTAGACTTGATAACTAACAGCCTGGACAACCCACTTCTTTACTTAGACTTGATAACTAACAGCCTGGACAACCCACTTCTCTACTTAGACTTGATAACTAACAGCCTGGACAACCTACTTCTCTACTTAGACTTGATAACTAACAGCCTGGACAACCCACTTCTGTACTTAGACTTGATAACTAACAGCCTGGACAACCTACTTCTCTACTTAGACTTGATAACTAACAGCCTGGACAACCTACTTCTCTACATAGACTTGATAACTAACAGCCTGGACAACCTACTTCTCTACTTAGACTTGATAACTAACAGCCTGGACAACCCACTTCTGTACATAGACTTGATAACTAACAGCCTGGACAACTCACTTCTCTACTTAGACTTGATAACTAACAGCCTGGACAACTCACTTCTCTACTTAGACTTGATAACTAACAACCTGGACAACTCACTTCTCTACATAGACTTGATAACTAACAGCCTGGACAACCTACTTCTCTACATAGACTTGATAACTAACAGCCTGGACAACCTACTTCTCTACATAGACTTGATAACTAACAGCCTGGACAACTCACTTCTCTACTTAGACTTGATAACTAACAACCTGGACAACTCACTTCTCTACATAGACTTGATAACTAACAGTCTGGACAACTCACTTCTCTACTTAGACTTGATAACTAACAGCCTGGACAACTCACTTCTCTACATAGACTTGATAACAGCCTGGACAACTCACTTCTCTACTTAGACTTGATAACTAACAGCCTGGACAACTCACTTCTCTACATAGACTTGATAACAGCCTGGACAACTCACTTCTCTACTTAGACTTGATAACTAACAGCCTGGACCACCCACTTCTCTACTTAGACTTGATAACTAACACTCTGGACAACTCACTTCTCTACTTAGACTTGATAACTAACAGCCTGGACAACTCACTTCTCTACATAGACTTGATAACTAACAGCCTGGACAACTCACTTCTCTACATAGACTTGATAACTAACAGCCTGGACAACTCACTTCTCTACATAGACTTGATAACAGCCTGGACAACCTACTTCTCTACATAGACTTGATAACAGCCTGGACAACCTACTTCTCTACATAGACTTGATAACAGCCTTGACAACCTACTTCTCTACATAGACTTGATAACAGCCTGGACAACCCACTTCTCTACTTAGACTTGATCACTAACAGCCTGGACAACTCACTTCTCTACATAGACTTGATAACTAACAGCCTGGACAACTCACTTCTCTACTTAGACTTCATAACTAACAGCCTGGACAACCCACTTCTCTTTTTAGACTTGATAACTTACAGCCTGGACAACCTACTTCTCTACTTAGACTTGATAACTAACAGCCTGGACAACCTACTTCTCTACTTAGACTTGATAACTAACAGCCTGGACAACTCACTTCTCTACATAGACTTGATAACTAACAGCCTGGACAACTTACTTCTCTACATAGACTTGATCACTAACAGCCTGGACAACTCACTTCTCTACATAGACTTGATAACTAACAGCCTGGACAACCTACTTCTCTACTTAGACTTGATAACTAACAGCCTGGACAACTCACTTCTCTACTTAGACTTGATAACTAACAGCCTGGACAACCTACTTCTCTACTTAGACTTGATAACTAACAGCCTGGACAACCCACTTCTCTACTTAGACTTGATAACTAACAGCCTGGACAACCCACTTCTCTACATAGACTTGATCACTAACAGCCTGGACAACCCACTTCTCTACTTAGACTTGATAACTAACAGCCTGGACAACTCACTTCTCTACATAGACTTGATAACTAACAGCCTGGACAACCCACTTCTTTACATAGACTTGATAACTAACAGCCTGGACAACCCACTTCTTTACATAGACTTGATAACTAACAGCCTGGACAACTCACTTCTGTACTTAGACTTGATAACTAACAGCCTGGACAACTCACTTCTCTACTTAGACTTGATAACTAACAGCCTGGACAACCCACTTCTCTACTTAGACTTGAAAACTAACAGCCTGGACAACTCACTTCTCTACTTAGACTTGATAACTAACAGCCTGGACAACCCACTTCTCTACATAGACTTGATAACTAACAGCCTGGACAACCTACTTCTCTACTTAGACTTGATCACTAACAGCCTGGACAACATACTTCTCTACTTAGACTTGATAACTAACAGCCTGGACAACCTACTTCTCTACTTAGACTTGATCACTAACAGCCTGGACAACTCACTTCTCTACATAGACTTGATCACTAACAGCCTGGACAACCTACTTCTCTACATAGACTTGATAACTAACAGCCTGGACAACCTACTTCTCTACTTAGACTTGATAACTAACAGCCTGGACAACCTACTTCTCTACTTAGACTTGATAACTAACAGCCTGGACAACCTACTTCTCTACTTAGACTTGATCACTAACAGCCTGGACAACCCACTTCTCTACATAGACTTGATCACTAACAGCCTGGACAACCTACTTCTCTACTTAGACTTGATAACTAACAGTCTGGACAACCTACTTCTCTACTTAGACTTGATCACTAACAGCCTGGACAATCCACTTCTCTACATAGACTTGATCACTAACAGCCTGGACAACCCACTTCTCTACTTAGACTTGATAACAACCTGGACAACTCACTTCTCTACATAGACTTAATAACTAACAGCCTGGACAACCTACTTCTCTACTTAGACTTGATAACTAACAGCCTGGACAACCCACTTCTCTACTTAGACTTGATAACTAACAGCCTGGACAACCCACTTCTCTACTTAGACTTGATAACTAACAGCCTGGACAACCCACTTCTCTACATAGACTTGATAACTAACAGCCTGGACAACCCACTTCTCTACTTAGACTTGATAACTCACAGTCTGTACAACCTACTTCTCTACATAGACTTGATAACTAACAGTCTGTACAACCTACTTCTCTACTTAGACTTGATAACTAACAGCCTGGACAACGTACTTCTCTACTTAGACTTGATAACTAACAGCCTGGACAACCCACTTCTCTACATTGACTTGATAACTAACAGTCTGGACAACCCACTTCTCTACTTAGACTTGATAACTAACAGCCTGGACAACCTACTTCTCTACTTAGACTTGATAACTAACAGCCTGGACAACGTACTTCTCTACTTAGACTTGATAACTAACAGCCTGGACAACTCACTTCTCTACATAGACTTGATAACTAACAGCCTGGACAACCCACTTCTTTACATAGACTTGATAACTAACAGCCTGGACAACTCACTTCTCTACATAGACTTGATAACTAACAGCCTGGACAACCCACTTCTTTACATAGACTTGATAACTAACAGCCTGGACAACCCACTTCTCTACTTAGACTTGATAACTAACAGCCTGGACAACCCACTTCTCTACTTAGACTTGATAACTAACAGCCTGGACAACCCACTTCTTTACATAGACTTGATAACTAACAGCCTGGACAACCCACTTCTGTACATAGACTTGATAACTAACAGCCTGGACAACCTACTTCTCTACTTAGACTTGATCACTAACAGCCTGGACAACCTACTTCTCTACTTAGACTTGATAACTAACAGCCTGTACAACGTACTTCTCTACTTAGACTTGATAACTAACAGCCTGGACAACGTACTTCTCTACTTAGACTTGATAACTAACAGCCTGGACAACTCACTTCTCTACATAGACTTGATAACTAACAGCCTGGACAACCCACTTCTTTACATAGACTTGATAACTAACAGCCTGGACAACTCACTTCTCTACATAGACTTGATAACTAACAGCCTGGACAACCCACTTCTCTACATAGACTTGATAACTAACAGCCTGGACAACCCACTTCTCTACTTAGACTTGATAACTAACAGCCTGGACAACCCACTTCTTTACATAGACTTGATAACTAACAGCCTGGACAACCCACTTCTTTACATAGACTTGATAACTAACAGCCTGGACAACCCACTTCTTTACATAGACTTGATAACTAACAGCCTGGACAACTCACTTCTGTACTTAGACTTGATAACTAACAGCCTGGACAACCCACTTCTCTACATAGACTTGATAACTAACAGCCTGGACAACCCACTTCTCTACATAGACTTGATAACTAACAGCCTGGACAACCCACTTCTCTACTTAGACTTGATCACTAACAGCCTGGACAACCCACTTCTCTACTTAGACTTGATAACTAACAGCCTGGACAACCCACTTCTTTACATAGACTTGATAACTAACAGCCTGGACAACCCACTTCTGTACTTAGACTTGATAACTAACAGCCTGGACAACCTACTTCTCTACTTAGACTTGATCACTAACAGCCTGGACAACCTACTTCTCTACTTAGACTTGATAACTAACAGCCTGGACAACCTACTTCTCTACTTAGACTTGATAACTAACAGCCTGGACAACCTACTTCTCTACTTAGACTTGATAACTAACAGCCTGGACAACTCACTTCTCTACATAGACTTGATAACTAACAGCCTGGACAACCCACTTCTTTACATAGACTTGATAACTAACAGCCTGGACAACCCACTTCTTTACATAGACTTGATAACTAACAGCCTGGACAACTCACTTCTGTACTTAGACTTGATAACTAACAGCCTGGACAACTCACTTCTCTACTTAGACTTGATAACTAACAGCCTGGACAACCAACTTCTCTACTTAGACTTGATAACTAACTGCCTGGACAACTCACTTCTCTACTTAGACTTGATAACTAACAGCCTGGACAACCCACTTCTCTACATAGACTTGATAACTAACAGCCTGGACAACCTACTTCTCTACTTAGACTTGATCACTAACAGCCTGGACAACATACTTCTCTACTTAGACTTGATAACTAACAGCCTGGACAACCTACTTCTCTACTTAGACTTGATCACTAACAGCCTGGACAACTCACTTCTCTACATAGACTTGATCACTAACAGCCTGGACAACCTACTTCTCTACTTAGACTTGATCACTAACAGACTGGACAATCCACTTCTCTACATAGACTTGATCACTAACAGCCTGGACAACCCACTTCTCTACTTAGACTTGATAACTAACAGTCTGGACAACCTACTTCTCTACTTAGACTTGATAACAACCTGGACAACTAACTTCTCTACATAGACTTGATCACTAACAGCCTGGACAACCCACTTCTCTACTTAGACTTGATAACTAACAGCCTGGACAACCCACTTCTCTACATAGATTTGATAACAACCTGGACAACTCACTTCTCTACATAGACTTGATAACTAACAGCCTGGACAACCTACTTCTCTACTTAGACTTGATAACTAACAGCCTGGACAACCCACTTCTCTACTTAGACTTGATAACTAACAGCCTGGACAACCCACTTCTCTACTTAGACTTGATAACTAACAGCCTGGACAACCCACTTCTCTACATAGACTTGATAACTAACAGCCTGGACAACCCACTTCTCTACTTAGACTTGATAACTAACAGTCTGTACAACCTACTTCTCTACATAGACTTGATAACTAACAGTCTGTACAACCTACTTCTCTACTTAGACTTGATAACTAACAGCCTGGACAACCCACTTCTCTACATTGACTTGATAACTAACAGTCTGGACAACCCACTTCTCTACTTAGACTTGATAACTAACAGCCTGGACAACCTACTTCTCTACTTAGACTTGATAACTAACAGCCTGGACAACGTACTTCTCTACTTAGACTTGATAACTAACAGCCTGGACAACTCACTTCTCTACATAGACTTGATAACTAACAGCCTGGACAACCCACTTCTTTACATAGACTTGATAACTAACAGCCTGGACAACTCACTTCTCTACATAGACTTGATAACTAACAGCCTGGACAACCCACTTCTCTACATAGACTTGATAACTAACAGCCTGGACAACCCACTTCTCTACTTAGACTTGATAACTAACAGCCTGGACAACCCACTTCTCTACTTAGACTTGATAACTAACAGCCTGGACAACCCACTTCTTTACATAGACTTGATAACTAACAGCCTGGACAACCCACTTCTGTACTTAGACTTGATAACTAACAGCCTGGACAACCTACTTCTCTACTTAGACTTGATCACTAACAGCCTGGACAACCTACTTCTCTACTTAGACTTGATAACTAACAGCCTGGACAACCTACTTCTCTACTTAGACTTGATAACTAACAGCCTGGACAACCTACTTCTCTACTTAGACTTGATAACTAACAGCCTGGACAACCTACTTCTCTACTTAGACTTGATAACTAACAGCCTGGACAACCCACTTCTTTACTTAGACTTGATAACTAACAGCCTGGACAACCCACTTCTGTACTTAGACTTGATAACTAACAGCCTGGACAACCTACTTCTCTACTTAGACTTGATAACTAACAGCCTGGACAACCCACTTCTGTACTTAGACTTGATAACTAACAGCCTGGACAACCTACTTCTCTACTTAGACTTGATAACTAACAGCCTGGACAACCTACTTCTCTACATAGACTTGATAACTAACAGCCTGGACAACCTACTTCTCTACTTAGACTTGATAACTAACAGCCTGGACAACCCACTTCTGTACATAGACTTGATAACTAACAGCCTGGACAACTCACTTCTCTACTTAGACTTGATAACTAACAGCCTGGACAACTCACTTCTCTACTTAGACTTGATAACTAACAACCTGGACAACTCACTTCTCTACATAGACTTGATAACTAACAGCCTGGACAACCTACTTCTCTACATAGACTTGATAACTAACAGCCTGGACAACCTACTTCTCTACATAGACTTGATAACTAACAGCCTGGACAACTCACTTCTCTACTTAGACTTGATAACTAACAACCTGGACAACTCACTTCTCTACATAGACTTGATAACTAACAGTCTGGACAACTCACTTCTCTACTTAGACTTGATAACTAACAGCCTGGACAACTCACTTCTCTACATAGACTTGATAACAGCCTGGACAACTCACTTCTCTACTTAGACTTGATAACTAACAGCCTGGACAACTCACTTCTCTACATAGACTTGATAACAGCCTGGACAACTCACTTCTCTACTTAGACTTGATAACTAACAGCCTGGACCACCCACTTCTCTACTTAGACTTGATAACTAACACTCTGGACAACTCACTTCTCTACTTAGACTTGATAACTAACAGCCTGGACAACTCACTTCTCTACATAGACTTGATAACTAACAGCCTGGACAACTCACTTCTCTACATAGACTTGATAACTAACAGCCTGGACAACTCACTTCTCTACATAGACTTGATAACAGCCTGGACAACCTACTTCTCTACATAGACTTGATAACAGCCTGGACAACCTACTTCTCTACATAGACTTGATAACAGCCTGGACAACCTACTTCTCTACATAGACTTGATAACAGCCTGGACAACCCACTTCTCTACTTAGACTTGATCACTAACAGCCTGGACAACTCACTTCTCTACATAGACTTGATAACTAACAGCCTGGACAACTCACTTCTCTACTTAGACTTCATAACTAACAGCCTGGACAACCCACTTCTCTACTTAGACTTGATAACTTACAGCCTGGACAACCTACTTCTCTACTTAGACTTGATAACTAACAGCCTGGACAACCTACTTCTCTACTTAGACTTGATAACTAACAGCCTCGACAACTCACTTCTCTACATAGACTTGATAACTAACAGCCTGGACAACTTACTTCTCTACATAGACTTGATCACTAACAGCCTGGACAACTCACTTCTCTACATAGACTTGATAACTAACAGCCTGGACAACCTACTTCTCTACTTAGACTTGATAACTAACAGCCTGGACAACTCACTTCTCTACTTAGACTTGATAACTGACAGCCTGGACAACCTACTTCTCTACTTAGACTTGATAACTAACAGCCTGGACAACCCACTTCTGTACATAGACTTGATAACTAACAGCCTGGACAACTCACTTCTCTACTTAGACTTGATAACTAACAGCCTGGACAACTCACTTCTCTACTTAGACTTGATAACTAACAACCTGGACAACTCACTTCTCTACATAGACTTGATAACTAACAGCCTGGACAACCTACTTCTCTACATAGACTTGATAACTAACAGCCTGGACAACCTACTTCTCTACATAGACTTGATAACTAACAGCCTGGACAACTCACTTCTCTACTTAGACTTGATAACTAACAACCTGGACAACTCACTTCTCTACATAGACTTGATAACTAACAGTCTGGACAACTCACTTCTCTACTTAGACTTGATAACTAACAGCCTGGACAACTCACTTCTCTACATAGACTTGATAACAGCCTGGACAACTCACTTCTCTACTTAGACTTGATAACTAACAGCCTGGACAACTCACTTCTCTACATAGACTTGATAACAGCCTGGACAACTCACTTCTCTACTTAGACTTGATAACTAACAGCCTGGACCACCCACTTCTCTACTTAGACTTGATAACTAACACTCTGGACAACTCACTTCTCTACTTAGACTTGATAACTAACAGCCTGGACAACTCACTTCTCTACATAGACTTGATAACTAACAGCCTGGACAACTCACTTCTCTACATAGACTTGATAACTAACAGCCTGGACAACTCACTTCTCTACATAGACTTGATAACAGCCTGGACAACCTACTTCTCTACATAGACTTGATAACAGCCTGGACAACCTACTTCTCTACATAGACTTGATAACAGCCTGGACAACCTACTTCTCTACATAGACTTGATAACAGCCTGGACAACCCACTTCTCTACTTAGACTTGATCACTAACAGCCTGGACAACTCACTTCTCTACATAGACTTGATAACTAACAGCCTGGACAACTCACTTCTCTACTTAGACTTCATAACTAACAGCCTGGACAACCCACTTCTCTACTTAGACTTGATAACTTACAGCCTGGACAACCTACTTCTCTACTTAGACTTGATAACTAACAGCCTGGACAACCTACTTCTCTACTTAGACTTGATAACTAACAGCCTCGACAACTCACTTCTCTACATAGACTTGATAACTAACAGCCTGGACAACTTACTTCTCTACATAGACTTGATCACTAACAGCCTGGACAACTCACTTCTCTACATAGACTTGATAACTAACAGCCTGGACAACCTACTTCTCTACTTAGACTTGATAACTAACAGCCTGGACAACTCACTTCTCTACTTAGACTTGATAACTGACAGCCTGGACAACCTACTTCTCTACTTAGACTTGATAACTAACAGCCTGGACAACCCACTTCTCTACTTAGACTTGATAACTAACAGCCTGGACAACCCACTTCTCTACATAGACTTGATCACTAACAGCCTGGACAACCCACTTCTCTACTTAGACTTGATAACTAACAGCCTGGACAACTCACTTCTCTACATAGACTTGATAACTAACAGCCTCGACAACCCACTTCTTTACATAGACTTGATAACTAACAGCCTGGACAACCCACTTCTTTACATAGACTTGATAACTAACAGCCTGGACAACTCACTTCTGTACTTAGACTTGATAACTAACAGCCTGGACAACTCACTTCTGTACTTAGACTTGATAACTAACAACCTGGACAACCCACTTCTCTACTTAGACTTGATAACTAACAACCTGGACAACCCACTTTCGCAAAGATATGTTGTTGGAAATGGAAGAAGAAATCGCATTAAAAAAATCAGAACCCGATATGACTACAAACAATGGAACCAGAATTGTGTAACTGACATTGAAGAGAAATCATTATTAGCTGCATCTCTATCGATGTAGTTCTTGTGGCAGTGTTTTCGTTGCTAATGAATCAAACAGTGAGTTCCGAGGACTTTTAGTAACTCATTTTGTACCAAACATTGAAATCCAGACCGACATTCAGGCATACTTGGAGCACCGCCTGTGCAGATACCACAAATATTTTGCAAGAGATCTTAGACTTTTCCACAAACAAACTTTGTCAATTACAGCACGTGCTCTAGAGGTCGTTTCGTGAGTTTTGCAAAATAGAAACTTGTTTTTAAAATCACTTTTATGTATACATCTCACTTAAACCTGTAATTGTGAACATTTTACAACGCATGTGGACTGATCAAGCTGAGTGCTAAATATTGAAAATGGATCGGACATCATTTCCTGATCGATAATATCAACAAACGTATCAACTATTCTCCTTTGAACACTGTCATTAGATAAAATACTTGTACTCAATTTATTTATGGATTCGGCTTCAAACACAACTCTAGTAATGTCTTTGACCGCTGACGTCTTAGTACTGAGGTTTCATAGCTCTATGAATTCTGCGAGCAGCCCCCCCCCCCCCCCCAAAAAAAAAAAAAGAACCTTAAACGGCTGCTACGTTTTGATTAGGATATTTGCCACCTGAGTCAATTCTTTTTTTTTTTATTTCATTAGCCTTTAAAACTAAATTACTGGATGTCCTTATCGGCAAAGCTCGGGCATTTGTTCAGCTTCGTACATCCGCAGATAGAACTTCTTTACAAAGGATGCACCGGAGTATTTCAATACATGCTTGAACTATTGAAGTCAAACCATACCGCTAATAATCAGACATTATATTTTCTTTTCTAACATTCTTTTGTTCGCGATGTTCATGGGATGTCTCGTAATGAATATAGGACCACTTTCAATTACTTCACGACCTGCTGAAATCTTCAACATAGAAATAGAGTTTGATCCCGACATGGCGTTACGCCAACATTTCGATGGACAGTAATTCCAACTGTTGCAACTAGCCTATGCTACATCAATTTTGGACTTAACCCAAAAAGTAAGCAGACAGCTGCAGAGTGAATACATAAACAATGTAATATCTAAAGACAACAACAAAAACCTATGGTCATACATTAAGTCTAAGAAAATGGAAACAACAGGCGTAGCACCATTAAAAGATGAACATAACATAATACATAATGATAATGAAACTAAAGCAAACATTCTAAACAAATACTTTGCATCAGCATTCTCAGCCCCAGGAGACAAAGACATATTACTGAATTTGAACCAAGTAGACAACATAGAAGATATAGTAGTACAAGAAAATGGAATTCAAAAACTATTAGCCAACACCAAACCAAATAAAGCTTCTGGACCTGATGGTATTCCAGCTAGATTACTCAAAGAACTAAGTAATGAGCTAGCCCCAGTGTTCAAAATACTCTTTCAGGCTTCACTTAACCAGGGCAGAGTACCAAAGGACTGGAAAGAAGCTAATGTCACCCCCCTATTTAAAAAAGGAGAAAAATCTGACCCAGGAAACTACAGACCAGTATCACTTACCAGCATCACATGTAAAATCCTAGAACACATAATATGTAGCAACATCATAAACCACTTAGACAAACATAATGTCCTCACACCATACCAACATGGCTTTAGGAAATATAGATCATGTGAAACACAACTAATAGGACTAATTGATGATTTTTCAAAAGGTTTAGATAATAGTGAACAAATAGATGCTATCTTACTAGATTTTTCTAAGGCTTTTGACAAAGTTCACCACCATAGTTTGCTTAAAAAATTAAAATATTTCGGCATTAATGGTCCACTGCATCAGTGGATTAAAGACTTTCTGATAGGGAGAGAACAAACTGTAATAATAAATGGCTCTAAATCAACACCGATAACAGTAAACTCAGGTGTACCTCAAGGAACAGTCTTGGGTCCACTACTATTTTTAATTTACATAAATGATTTACCAAATTGCATTACTTCAGGAACAAAAGTCAGATTATTTGCAGACGATTGCATAATATATAGAACAATAAAAACAACACAAGACACAGATATTTTACAAAGAGAATTAGATGAATTACAGAAATGGGAATCAAATTGGAGCATGTCTTTCCACCCAGAAAAATGTCAGTTGTTAAGAGTAACAAAAAAACTAAAACAAATTAATTCCACTTATCTTATTCATGGCAAACCAGTAACACAGACTAAAAACGCAAAATACCTAGGTGTTATAATAAATGAAAAACTGTCATGGAATCCACATATTGATGAAACTACAAAAAAATCAAACAAAGCATTAGGATTTATTAAAAGAAATTTCTATAAATCAAATAAGAACATAAAACTAAAATGTTATTTAACCTTGGTTAGGCCAATAATAGAATATGCATCCTCTGTTTGGGACCCCTCAACTCAAGAAAACATTAAGAAACTAGAACAGACACAAAATAGAGCAGTGCGATTCATAACAAATGAATATTCACATTTGACTAGAGTAACACCTTTAGTAAAATCACTAAATTTAGAAAGCCTTCAGGACAGAAGGCTCAAAAGTAAAGTAGCAATAATACATAAAACACTGAACCATAATCATTCCTCGTCCCATATGCTAGGACAAATTTGTACAAATACTCCTTCTTCCCTAGTGCTATTAGAGCATGGAATGGGTTGCCTGAGCTAGCCAGGAAAACCAGTGACTCGGCAGAATTTAAGTCATTGGTTAATATGCATGACTAAATGCATGACGCGTAGGACGTAATCATCTTCTTTTTTGAAGTAACGTCTGTATTATATAAGATATAAAGATGGCGTCTCCAGCCTCTATTTTCGAATGATGTTTTAAAAAAAAATTAATACAAATGAAAAACATGTCTATCTTAAATAAAGATTTCACACTACTAACTCAAACATACTCTGTATTCTCTGGCAGTATGCCAGGGTTTTTATATGTAACACCCTCACTTTTTTTTTAGTTTAATTATTTGACTCTTGACGATCGTTTCATAATTTGTAGAAAAAAACAACTCTGATGAAAAATAGACGAAAACCCAAATTTCCGATGGTCTTAGGCGACCCCCTAGCATATGGTCATTCGATCCCCAAAGGGGTCGCGACCCACAGGTTGAGAACCCCTGATATAAAGTAAACTATTTCACCGGAAGTCCTTCTACCAACACTACCCTGCAACCAAGGACGCCTAGGTGTACGGGACTTATTTAATTGAAAAATATAGGCGTGTTGCGCACAGTTGGCAGTTCTGTACATATATAGTCTATGGCGTGATCAATGTTGGAAACAGAATTATTATGATATACTGTATGAGGCTCGTAAAGTAATTCTGTACGTAGTAAAGAATGAAAAAATAGACGAATTTATTTTCTAATACAAACTCTTAAATTTCACTTATTATCCGCTTCCATATCCAAACTTGTCCCCGCGAAATCCGTTTCGCACAGGACCCCACAATGGTTATGTCCGGCCCTGCTATTTAGTGTTTGTAAAATGTCAGTAGACAGGAGTTTAGTACTCATAAAACGTATGTCTTGCCTTTTCCGTAGGGCGCCACTTGTTACGACACAAGACTCTTCACAAATAATAAAACACTCAGGTTTTACTATGGAAATACTTTAATAATAGACATAAATAAATATAGACTGGCCGATTAAAGAGTTTTATGAAACGAAAATTTGTGACTTGCAATTTTGTGTACTTTATTATAAAGCATTTATGAGCAGTATAAAAGTTAAGTATTCATATCTATACACACCTATATATATATTGTAAATAAGGAGGCAGTGTAGTTTTGTTTAATTTCTAAGAATGAAGATCATGCAACTTTTCATAATTCGGAAATCCGAATACAATAGATATACATGTTTTCAAGTTACATGAAGTTACTTCCTTTTTCCAGTCTATATTTATTTATGTCTATGACTTTAATATTATCACAAATTACGTAAACATCCTATTTTCCAACTCTCTTTCATATCCATCCCTTCCGGCTTCCACCTTTTTAATCTCACTTCCTTTCAATATCCGAATTCGCACCATTTTCATTCACACCATGTTTCGCTAAGACCGTAACACAGAAATAAGAGAGTGATCTTTCCTTTACTTCTTCTTCTCGTCCAAACTCTTGAGCGACGAAGAGAATTATATATATAATATAGATAGATGTATCTAGCCAAGAGAGGGGAGGTAATTACAGAACAGTCCGCGGTTTTGTAATCCTTTTTATTATTATATTTTGCTGCAATGCATTCTCTCCCCTTTCACTGGCTTCTCAATGGCCTACGTGTAATTTCTCAGCAAGTTTCTACCAATATTGATTTCTCAGAGTGTAACTACATTAGACGTACTGGTTTGACCACAATGCATGTTCATCAAATGGTTCACTGACAAGATCGTTCACAAACACATGGTTCACTAATCAATGGTTCAGTAAAAAAGTGTTCACAGAGAAACGGTTCACAGCAAAATTTTCACTAACAAAACGTTAAAAGACAAATGGTTCACTGAAAAATCATTCTTAAACAAATGGTTCACTGACAACTTTTTGTAAGACAAATGGTTCACTGACAACTTTTTCTAAGACAAATGGTTCACTGACAAATTGTTCTAAGACAAATGGTTCACTGACAACTTTTTCTAAGACAAATGGTTCACTGACAAATTGTTCTAAGACAAATGGTTCACTGACAAATTGTTCTAAGACAAATGGTTCACTGACAAATTGTTCTAAGACAAATGGTTCACTGACCAATCGTTCATAGACAAATGGTTCACTGACCAATCGTTCATAGACAAATGGTTCACTGACCAATCGTTCATAGACAAATGGTTCACTGACCAATCGTTCATAGACAAATGGTTCAGTCTACCGACACGTAGTTAATAAAAAATGACCTCGACCTTTCACCAATAAAAAAAGTTTCACAAGAAGTGTATCAGTTTTTATGACAAAGGTGATACCTTGATAGTTCGGTGATATTGTTCCCAGGGCCGGCCTTATGCCTATGCGACCGCACTAGCCCCCGCACTTTCATAGGTCCCGCGCTAATTCTAGGTGTAAATCATTAAATTAGACCATTAAAACTTATTATTTCTCAGGAGTTCTTGGAAATTTCCTGAAATTTCAAAATATACGAATAAATCCTGGAAACATCCTGAACTTATTTAAATCTCCTGGAAGCTCATACAATTTTCTTGAAAAATAGACAACATTGTCATTTTGGGGTGTCATTCAATTTTACCAGCGATTAAAAAAAAGATATTGTCAGCTTTCATTTAAAACAGGAAGTTCCAATACTTCATTTACTTTAATAGTCACTATTGACTCGCTATCTAAATCTACCTCGATCTCTTAAAAAAAAAAACAAAAAAAAAACGCGATATTTTGCTAGTCGATCGATAGTGACTCGATAGTAAATCTAAAAAGCATATCTGAATGTTTATAGGATTTTTGTTAGAAAACTACCATTACGCTCACATCTGCAATATTTTCAGTTTCAATATCACTGCCTGGTATGGCAATCTGAGCATTAAAAATAGGAATAAACTTAATAGAATCCTCAATGCTGCTGGCAAAATCATTGGCAAAAAACAAACCCCATTTGGGCAGTTGTTTGAGACAAACATCTATAAAAAAGCTAACAAGATCCTCGAAATAAAGAATCACTCTTTGTGTCAGGATTTCGTGATTTTACCATCACAAAAGAGATACAAGACACCGATAGCAAAAACAAACAGACACAAACACTCTTTTGTTCCCCTAGCAATCAAATCATTAAATAAGAACAATCTGGTATAAACTTTGTCATATGTAAATTATGAGTGAGTCTGGTGTGAATGTACACTTTGGTTTCTTATAGTTATAATGTTTTTTGTTTGGTGTAATGCACAAATTGTAAGACAAATTTCCTTACGGATAATAAAGATTATTATTATTATTATTATTATTATTACTGTAGATGGCTCGTTAAGTTAATTTGATCTCGATTTTAGGACTACATTAGGACTAAAACTGAAAGATTTAAAAACTCCTTTATCCCACTTTCGGCCAGTGTTATAAGATCAGCTGTCGTCATCGAGAAGTACATAGAAGTCAAATTCATAAAGCGCTGGTTGTGAATGTATATGTGTTTCGTGTGTGAATGTTGTTCGAATTTTTACTCAATATTGTTTTTGTACAGTAGTTTCCCTGAGCATGTCAATTGTAGTCAAACTGAATTTCCATTAGATTGGATCAATAAAAATTATCATATCTTATCTTATTTTGTACTTAGTAAAGAACAAATAAAATGCAAAGACGAATTTATTTTCTAATACAAAATCTTAATTTTCACTTATTATCCTTATCCCTGACCAGACTGGGCCCCGCACAATCCGTTTCGCATACGGCCCCGCAATTGTTATTAGGGGTGCGTCGGATAGTAGCTCCGGCTTCTGCCGAACATTCGGCCTTTTTTCAATATTCGGCCATATTCGGCTCCGGTCGAATATCACTGCCGGATAGTTGGCCGAATTGTACAAAGTACACCTTGTCCCTATTTAATATGCATAAAGTGGACCTCGTTCCATTAATGTCTGTTATAGAATGTTTATATTTTAAACAAAATAATGTGCTTTAAAAATAGGACCTTGATGAATATGCACTAAACATCTTTTATTATAAAGACAAGGCGTGTTATTGTAAATAGAAATGAAACTTGACATTATAAATGCGCTTTACATACAGAGCAGCAATAGCTTCTACATTTTTTTTCATTTTATCTTGACTTTGAGTGGGTTAGTTCACATGTTAAGACTATGTCACGCTGACCAGACGTCTGTCTAGCTGTGCGGGCATATCTCCAGAGGTAGAGATGAACAACTCCCATCCACTTTTTATGTGTTAAGTCCATCACATTGAGTTTATTGATATGTAGGTGACCGCGAGTCAAATAAAATGGACATAGGTTTAATGTCAGCATGTTGATACTCTCTAGAGGTCACACCTAACTTGAATGTCCAGCTTGCTTATTTGGATATAAATCTCAATTGTTAAGCTGGACTACATAGAACACAAACAGCGAGATTTCATAGCCTAGTAAGTCAATAACTAATTATTTTGAACAAAAAAGTACAAGGCTCAGATTGGTGTATATTAGCATAAAAGACACGACCAGGCCTATCTTTAAAAAGAGAGCTATACATCCCCTACTCCTTACTTTATTTATATCTACATGCTTCACTGACCATGCAAATGTGTTATTTTTTTTTGGGCTGACCACTCAACACTATTGCGTGGGCTCGAGGGAAAAAAACACGTGATGCTCTACGCCATCAACTCTACACACTACACTAGGACTACATGAGTAGACCCACTACGTCTTCTACACCATCAACTCTACACACTACACTAGGACTACATGAGTAGACCCACTACGTCTTCTACACCATCAACTCTACACACTACACTAGGACTACATGAGTAGACCCACTACGTCTTCTACACCATCAACTCTACACACTACACTAGGACTACATGAGTAGACCCACTACGTCTTCTACACCATCAACTCTACACACTACACTAGGACTACATGAGTAGACCCACTACGTCTTCTACACCATCAACTCTACACACTACACTAGGACTACATGAGTAGACCCACTACGTCTTCTACACCTTCAACTCTACACACTACACTAGGACTACATGAGTAGACCCACTACGTCTTCTACACCATCAACTCTACACACTACACTAGGACTACATGAGTAGACCCACTACGTCTTCTACACCTTCAACTCTACACACTACACTAGGACTACATGAGTAGACCCACTACGTCTTCTACACCATCAAGTCTACACACTACACTAGGACTACATGAGTAGACCCACTACGTCTTCTACACCATCAAGTCTACACACTACACTAGGACTACATGAGTAGACCCACTACGTCTTCTACACCATCAAGTCTACACACTACACTAGGACTACATGAGTAGACCCACTACGTCTTCTACACCTTCAACTCTACACACTACACTAGGACTACATGAGTAGACCCACTACGTCTTCTACACCATCAACTCTACACACTACACTAGGACTACATGAGTAGACCCACTACGTCTTCTACACCATCAACTCTACACACTACACTAGGACTACATGAGTAGACCCACTACGTCTTCTACACCATCAACTCTACACACTACACTAGGACTACATGAGTAGACCCACTACGTCTACCTGACCAAGGTTGTTGGAATCAGTCGAACATACAGTTTATTATATATGTGTCATGGGCGTAGCCGGGGGGGGGGGGGGGTTGGGGGTTCAACCCCCCCCCCCCGAAATGAAATCCTTGCGGGGAGGGGGGGGGGACGGAATTAAGTGACTGATTTTTGCTTTCATTTTGTTTATATAAGGTGAGATTTTAATACTAAATCGTCACTTACCACAGCACAGCCGAGGGGGTTTTAAGCTAAAAAAAACCCTACCAGGGGGTTTTGTGATTTAAAAAAAACCCTATCAGGGGGTTTTGAGATACAAATCCCTCTACCAGGGGGTTTTGAGTTTAAAACCCCCTACCAGGGGGTTTTGAGATTTAAACCCCCTACCAGAGGTTTTTGCAGTTAAATCCCCCTCTTCTATAAAACAAAACAAAAAAATGCAAACAACAATCCCCAAATTCCAACTGCACAGTTAAGGAAGATTTTGATTTTAAAACCCCCTCCAAAATTTACGATAAACCCCCTCTTAAAAATATAAAAAAAATCAAATCACACACTCAAAATTCTATGAGTGTAGCCAAAGGGG
The DNA here is from genome assembly GCF_947242115.1 of Biomphalaria glabrata. Lineage (NCBI taxonomy): Eukaryota > Metazoa > Mollusca > Gastropoda > Planorbidae > Biomphalaria > Biomphalaria glabrata. Next base: position 18,851,601 of record NC_074716.1, read on the forward strand.
TTTTGAGTTTACCCCCCCCCCCCTCTAGTTCGGGTTTCAAGGAAAAAAGTACCTCTTCAATATAAAAAAAAAGCAAATTACACACGATAAAATCTATGAGCGAAGCCAAAGGGGTTTTGAGTTTAAATCCCCCTCCTCCAGATGGCTTTTTCTTTAAAGTTTAAAACCCCTCCAGATGGTTTTGAGTTTAAAATTCCCCTACAGAGCGTTTAGAGTTGAAAACCTCTCTCTTCAATATTATTTTATAAGCAAACTACAGTCACCAAATTCTATGATCGTAACTAAATGGGGTTTTCAATAAAAAAAAAACAAAAAAACTCCAGAGATTTTTTAGTTTAAAACCCCTCAACAGATTTTAGGAGTCAGTTATAGAGATCGGGTCTAAATCAAAGAAAGCATATGCCGAACTGGAAGTCGAATCCTTAGTAAGGTTGTGACAGAGCGTCGCATGAGGTTTTGCGAGACATGTTCTCCGACAAAATGATTTACGCAAAATAAGAGTTGCGAAACAGCTTGCCGGAAAGTGCGCCGAACGGTGCGAGAGGGTCTAAGTCAGTAAGAATAGCACATTAGGTTTTTGAGATAAAACTTTTTAATAGCAAGATAATACACTGTAGTTACCTCAGAATATGCATTTTGTTGGCTTTCAATACCAGAAATAGTGCTCGGCGGCGGGGCTTCGCCCCGCGCTGGGGGAGCGCTGCGAGCTCCCCCAGACCCCCTTGCTAGCAAGGGCGGGGAGTCTACAATAAACAATAAACGTCTTCCGAAAGGGTCAGAATGTAATAGAGATTAATTATGTACACACACACATATATATATATATATATATATATATATATATATATAATTTTTTCCGCCCGGGGGGAGGCGGGGGGGCGGGGGAAATCCCCCCCCAACCCCCCCCCCCCCGAAAAAAAAATCCTGGCTACGCCCATGATATATATATATTTAGTAGGGAGGATGTAGATAAGTTTTTTTTCTTCTATATTTGGTTTTTCTAATGCTCTTAGATCTATACAACTGTAGATCTAAACATAGATATCTATAAATAATAGTAATAATACAATTTAGTCTATGCTATCATCTAAGGCTCAAGCTATAAATAGGTATAATTGATGTTCCCGCTGTTAATAAAGTATTGTTTGTCGCAAATGAATTAATCTAAAACAATAATTATTGACTCACAAAGCTTCAGATTCCAACTATTAACTAACAGCTACTATCACTATTAAGCCCTTGAAGCCAGAACCATAAGCTGTCCTTAGCCTTTACATTACAAGCCTGAAGACCAGTTGTTGGTCTGAAATTCATGAACATATATACAGGGGCGGCCTTAGCAGTGCGAGGGGTCCTGGGCAAGCGTCATATGCGGGACCCTGAGTCGAAGGCGACTCGAAGGGGTAGACTTGATATATACCGTAAACTCATCACGCTACAAGGGCTCATCCGTCTCTTACGCTGTAACAATGACACTATTGTATGTCCGCCTCTATGCTTTGGGCCTTATTTTGGTACAAAACATAGAACATGACGTAGGTACTGTTGGCTTACTATTGGCCACATAAGTACATTATAGACTGTATTGTAATTGTCCTGTATTAACAGAAGCCAATAAAAAGGGAAACACTTGCGCACAACTAATAGTATGTCTCCTCTCTCTGAAGCCAATTGGACGTTCTATAAGAACAAAATGTGCTATAAGAGTTACAGTGGTCCATACACTTTCGCAGACCCGACTCTACCACGGGTTTTAAAAAAATTAATAAAAAAATAAATAAGTTTTTTTGTGTTTTTTTTTTTTTTTTTGACATGGTGACATGCTTGTTCCCACGGCCGCACGATGTCTATGCACAGTAGCCTATTGGAAGAAACAACTTAATACTTCATCGCCAAATTTTCTGGAAGCTGATTGGCCGAACTAGCTGTACAAGCACATCAACTGGTTCACTACAGGCTAGGTTAAAGTACCAAATAAGGAATCCTTCTCATACACCCTCAACCCTTTTTTTTTCCAATAGCAGAATATGGTAACAGTATATTTAATGTATACGTATCAATTCTTTTTATACTGTAATGCGAAATATTAAAAATTACTGAACATTTAATGAGTTTTAAAAAGGAACAGCGTGTAAAAGTTAAAGGAATGGAAATGATTATCTAGAGGTTTTAAGTGTTTGGGGATGTCACGTGATACTGTTTATATCCAAAAGCAGAAATTAAATACCGAGAAAATCGCGTGCGGTCGTAGAACGTAGAACGTAGAACGTAGAACGTAGAACGTATCACCAGCGAAAGACAAGAAAACACCTGGGTTTATTAATTTTCATAAAAAAATTTTTTTTTCAAAAGTTGCATTCATGTTACACAAATGTTAGAAACGACTCTTTCATACACAATGTTCAAAGAGTAGTTCAAACTTGATCACTATGCAGTTTCCTAATAAAATCCGTTTGGGCGTCGATGTTTAAATACGAAATAAACGATTTGGATTGGTTGCTGCCACCTATGTGTTTTTATTGTGAACTGTTCAACGATGATAGCCTCTTAGAATCGTCAGGTCATTACATGCTCTTTGAAACTGAACGGTATTTCGAAACTGAAAATGTATTTTAAGAGCTTAATTGATCATTAGTATAATAAACGTTACTAGAAAAATATTGAGTAACAAGTCCAAATTTATGAGATTGATTTGGTTTTCGAAGATGGTGACAAGAAAATCTCCGATCGCGGGGACCCCCTCTGGCGCGGGGCTTGGGGCGGTTGTCCAACTTGCCACTCCCTAAGGCCGCTACTGCACATACATCCACCCACTATACAAGCAAGATTGCACTTTACTTTTGATAGATTTACATTAGTAATTAGTTAGATATATAGTTACATATTTTACATTGAGCATCCCACCCACCCCCTCAACAGTTTGTAGCCTCCTTGGCCTACATACATACATGTTACACAGATCAGTTGGTAATAAGCTCATCTTGTTACAAATACTGATAGGATCTAAGTCATCAATCAGTGTCAGAGTTTAAAACAATAAGGTAAATAAAAAGGGACAAAAATAATACGAGTATAGGTATGTTAGTTAACAGTTAGGCAAAATGGTCAGCAACAGAAGCTATGTAGGTATCCGGCTCCGGTTTCGGCCGAATATCATATTTTACTCTCTGGCCCTGGCCGAATATCGAAAAGTACCCTAATATATATAAGCCCCTCTGTCATATATATATATAGATAAGAGGCTTATCAAATGGTAAGAACTCTACATTTACAGACATTTTATTCAAAAATGTTAGACTTATTTCCCCATTTTCGATATCGTATAAAATCAATTAGTTACAACTATTAAATAACTAATTGGTTATTTTTTTTTTTGATTCAACTTTTTTTAGGGACAATGAATAATTGTGCAAAAATTGATCTGATGATGGGAAGTGATAGAATAATGTGTGTAGAATTTTTACCAGGCAGACGGACACAATTATTTGGTTTTGTATCGAAAAACAGAGATGAATAAATGCTACTTAATAACAGATGTGGCAGTATTTGTAGACTGTAGAGTTATTTCCCTTATTACATTTTTTACACTTTTTTTCTCCCACTTCGCGTTCTAAAATCAAGCTGAAATTTTGCATAATTATTCAAAGTCGATAACAATACTGTTACGTTTTCATATTGGATGAGACTATTTAGACATGTACACCACAGTTTATAAATACTTTATTCTGACTTTAATCTCACTGAAAACACTTTCTTGTTCATATTCCTCCATTTCGGTTCTTCCTCTTACTTTCAACTCGCATTCGCACCATTTCACATTTACACTAAGATGCGCACGTAACAAATACATAAATCAATAAAATAAAATAAACTGAATGAACTGTTCGTTTATCATAAGTGGTAGTTAATTAATATAGTTTTATATAGAAAAATAGAAGCTTCTTCCGGCACTAATGCACTGGCGGATCCAGAACTTTGGAGTGGGGGGGGGGGGCGATTTTTTTCCAAACCCTAACCCTAACGCCCAGTAAACCCTAACCCTATGCATATACGTGCGTACAGCATATATATATATATATATATATATATTCGACATATGAGAATAAAATAAGACTGTTTCTCAATCTTCGGCGAAAAAAAAACAGAAAAAAAAACAGTCTTTCTCTTGTCTGGGAGAGCGCTATAAGCTTTTTCAGTGAGGTTCGGGGCGAGGCCCCGACGCCCAAAAGCGTTTTCTTGCATTTTTCTCTGCAGAAACGCATTCTTCTGACATCTACAGCTCATTATTTATCAGTGGGGTTCGGGGCGAAGCCCCGACGCCAAAAGCGTTTTCTTGCATTTTTCACGGCTGAAACGCACTCTTCTGACATCTACAGCTCATTACTTATTAGTGGTGTTCGGGGCGAAGACCCGACGCCAAAAGCGTTTTCTTGCATTTCTCACTGCTGAAACGCATTCTCCTGACATCTACAGCTTATTATTCATCAGTGAGGTTCGGGGCGAAGCCTCGACGCTAAAAGCGTTTTCTGGCATTCTTCACTGCAGTAACGCATTTATTCTATTATAAAGTGCCTTTTGAATAATGAGAAAAATATTCTAATATGAATTTATAGTCCCTTATATAATACATTGCAAATACAACCGATTTGTTCTTTGAAAAGATATGATACCCCAAATATTTAGATTAAGGTTTTGAGGATCGCCGCCGAAGAAAAAAATTCGATTAATAATATTCAATAAAATTCTAGCATAAATTGTGAGTTAAATTTATTTAACTAGAAAAATATGAGATAGAGTAAAGGTTGGAAAAAGTCGACTAGGAAAAGATTATCATCTGGCTTTTGAACTCATCTCAACCGTGACTGTTATATTGAAAAATTTCGTTTGAATTATAACATTTACAAAGCAAAGTCTTTCTTAAAACAGTTATGATAAATTCATATGAAATTACATAAACTCTGTCTGGAAAGGGGAAGGGCGGTAAAATGAAAACGATTAATTCTCGCTCCTTTTTATAATTTCTGCTATTGATTGCATTTTGCATTAAAGAATAGGGGTTGGGCGACTCGATATAAGAATTTACTTTATAGCATATATAAATTATAATTAGTGACAGATTTCTTAAAATTTTGTAATTTCTTACTATACAAAAAGAAAAAGTATTGATGTGTCCGATCGCACTTCCACCTGTTTATATTATATAGATATTCGACTAATTTTGTTCACATACTATGATTTCTCCATAAAAGTAGGACCGCCCCCCCCCCCCACTCAAATGGTTTAGATGGGAAGGGCGGTGGAGGTATTCGCTCTTCCCCTTCCAGTCGGCCAACAGGTGAACGAAATTATACAAAGACCGGTTAAAATACCAATAACAAGTTTTAATCATATAGATATTTAATTGATTCTGTTAGCAAGCTGTGATTTCTACAAATAAATAGGACCGCCCCCCCCACTCGAAAGTTTATGGTGGGGGGGGGGGCGGATTGATGCCATCGCCCCCTCCCGACCCTACCAAATCGGCCAAAATACTAGAAGGGGGGGGGCGAAATAATCTAAAAATAGGTTGAAATATAAATAATGAGTATATATTATTAACATAAGTAATAAATTCGCATACAAATTGTGTGAATATATACTATAATTCGTCCGCCCCCTTCGGGGGGGGGGTCGGCCGAGGGGGGGGGGGCGATCGCGACTGGATCCGCCAGTGCACTAATGAGATATATGGCAGTGATTTCACGTTCTTTCTACTTAGATAAGCTTTGTTTTTAAAAACATTGGGTTTGTTTTATTGTCAGTAGTTGTGAATCATCCACAGCACTGGATGGGTGAGACTCTCACCAGTGTCCTGCTCAGAGGTGACCCCCTGTCTAGCTCAGATGTGACCCCCTGTCCAGCTCAGATGTGACCCCCCTGTACAGCTCAGATGTAACCCCCCTGTCCAGCTTAGATGTGACCCCTGTCTAGCTCAGATGTGACCCCCTGTCCAGCTTAGATGTGACCCCTGTCTAGCTCAGATGTAACCCCCTGTCCAGCTTAGATGTGACCCCTGTACAGCTCTGATGTAACCCCCCTGTACAGCTCTGATGTAACCCCCCTGTCCAGCTTAGATGTGACCCCTGTCCAGCTCAGATGTGACCCCTGTTCCGCTCAGATGTGACCCCTGTTCCACTCAGATGTGACCCCTGTCCAGCTTTGATTTGACAACCTGTCCAGCTCTGATTTGACCCCCTGTCCAGCTCTGATTTGACCCCCTGTCCAGCTCTGATTTGACCCCTGTTCAGCTCTGATGTGACCCCTTTTCCAGCTCTGATTTGACCCCTGTCCAGCTCTGATTTGACCCCTGTCCAGCTCTGATGTGACCCCCTTCTTGTCCAGCCCAGATGTGACCCCCTTGTCCAGCTCAGAAATGACCCCTTTCCAGATCTGATGTGACCCCCCTGTCCATCTCTGATGTGACCCCCCTGTCTAGCTCAGATGTGCCCCCCTGTATAGCTCTGATGTGACCCCCCTGTCCAGCTCTAATGTGACCCCCCTGTCCAGCTCTGATGTGACCCCCCCCATGTCCAGCTCAGATGTGACCCCCTGTCTAGCTCAGATGTGACCCCTTGTCCAGCTATGATGTGACCCCTGTGCAGCTCTGAGGTAACCCCTGTCCAGCTCTGAGGTGACCCCCTGTCCAATCCTGAGCCTCTGAATAACTGGACACAGGACATTCCACAATTTCCTAAAATAGCTGACGCGACTTGATCAATTTAATACATTTCAGCAACAATAACAAGAAGCAAAGAACAACATTAGCAAAAAAGGAACAGAAACTCAACAACTATTTCTATCAACAACAATCAACATAGTCTACATCTTGTCAGTAACAGAGCACAATTACTTAGAGCTCATTGATCAAACCAAATAATGATAATAACACTCAATTTGAACACTACAAAAGTAGCGACATAAGGCAAGAATGGAATGGACATAAGCCAAGAATGTGTACCTCTGGACAATGTGCAAGGTCAAGTTCTGATAGAGCTAGAGAGAGAGAGAGAGAGAGAGAGAGAGAGAGACAGAGAGATCACTTCTGATTGTAAAAGACACATTTGGATCAGCTTGTAAATCTCCAAACAGAAAGTTTGTTTTCATCCGTGCCGGCGGATCACTCTATGTCTTAGAGTTTTAAGTGACTTCGGACCAACTCTAGTAACCATCAATCAATTGTAATGGTTGAAAGAGATTAGCATTACTGTCAGCAAGGGTAAGTGTCAAGGTTGTCAGAGAAGTGTAAACAGGAAGTTGTTTATGTTCTAGTAGCTTTTAGTTCCTACAAAGAACATGTAAATGATTGAAAGGGAGATAATGCATTTCCGGTGAGTGTATATTCTTGAAGTTTCGGTTTGAAAAGCTATATCTAGAGGAAACGAGTTTATTTCAGGGTTCGAAAATCAGTTGTGTGTGTGTGCATTCTCCTGACATCCACAGTTCACTGTTCATCCTATTGAAAAAGGCATGTCAAGTTATTAATAAAATAAAATACGTGGAGGCAATGGCCGATACTGAAGTGTAAGTGACAATCGAGATACAGGTAGTGTAAGTATCTCTTTATTACGCGTACTTATCGTAATATTATCATCGTGTTAAGCGAGACCTCTTGTAGTAGGCTTGTTTTGGTCAGAATAAGACGCCAATAGAACGATGGGGATACGCTCTTTAGATATTCGACTGTTCTGACGCTCGCAAAATGTCTCATTTTTTAAGAACCCTTTGAATAACGTTAAAAATTATGATGCAAATCTATAGGAACTAATTACATTGAACATACAACTGATGTATTCTATGAAAAGAAAAGATAATCCACAGATTTAGAATAAGGCTTTGAGGGTCCCCGCCAAAAAAAAAATGCCTCTGAAAATAATATAAATCTCATATATCAGTTATTAATTTTGTTCAATCCGCCTGTTTGTAACCTGGTTTTCTTAAAGAACTAGAATAGAAAGCTCTGAACAAACAGCAAATATTGAAAGACGGAGAAGAAACTAGGTAACAGAATTAGATTCTAATTTATGATTTATTTCATTCAAGTATATCATTGTGAGTTCTAGTCCCAAAGTTATTGATACAAAAGAGAAATCTCAGAGTAAAGATTGGGACAAGGCGACTAGAAAAAATATTTGATTTCCGAACTCATCTCCATTGTTACTCTTCCACTTAAACATTTATGAATCCTAAATTGACCAAAGCATATTCTTTCGATAATTATATTAAACTCTTTCGCAATTACATAGACATTGTCGCCATATTGAACTATTCTGTTTTAAAACCTCTTGTTTACGTCGGGGGGTCGGTAGAGTGGACACGTAAGAGACAGTAAGAGACCGCTCTACTTTGTATAATTAGTGCTAATGATTGCATTTGGCATTAAAGAATATAGGGGTTGGGGCAACTCGAAATAATTATGTAATTTATAGCATACGTAACTTATATTAGCGACAAATTTTATTTTTTGTAAAGGAATGTGTAATTTCTAAAAAAGTATTGGTGGGAAGGGGGTGATTACATCTATGGCCCATACCGCCTGGTACAAACCTCTTTCATTTTAGATTTACTAAATGATTTAATTTGAGATTAGAGGGTAGTGTGTCATAATATACACATACAATATTTCAATAAGTAGCTTATTATAAAGATTTTCAACTAATTTTGTTCCCACGCTTTGATTTCTGCTTAAAAATTGGACCTCCCCCCACTCAAAAGTCTATATAGGCCAATATATTTATATATTTGAGTAAATAAAAAAAACCCTAGTGGTCTCAAGTAGGCATCCATGTTTATTGGTGTTTTATTCGTCTCGTAGCAACGCTACATCAACTTGTCTGTCTTATACATAACAGCCACGCCCCTTTCAATGAATACATCATTAGCTTCTGGACATTTTGACCCTCAGCCCCCCCCTCACCCACACGCCATCTCCCCCCTTGTACACCCCTCTTCTACTTGTTACTCTACCCCGACTTTCTGACACTTTTATTTAAATGGGGGTTGCTTGTTGGCTCGAGGCTCATTTCGGCCTAGTTTTGATGAAGAAATGTTTGAGTTGTTGTAGTTCAGATTTGCACTGAGTAAGGCCTGCCATTTAGAACAATTAGGACTTACTATACATTTGTTAAATATAGGTAAGTAAGTACATGTTATTACCTTGGAGGTTTGTTTTATTTGTTATGCATTTTTAATTGTTATGTGTTGTTTTATTTATCTTAAATGCTCTAATCAACTCTAATAGTACTAGCAAAGAAGGTGCACTTGTACCAATTGGTCTTGGCTGACCTGACATATGGATTAAGAAATGTGCACTTATCTTTGGTTCTAACTGAGCAGTTTGTTAGTTTGTGTTTTTTTGTAGCTTTTGGCTCAGTGTTTTATGTATTACTAGCCACATGTTACCCGCGGTCGCGGGTCTTAAGTTGCGTATCACTGTCGATATAGTCACTGAGAGTGTTTTGTAAAAAATTAAACGAAATAATAATGTTATAAGTAAAGCGTGTGTAACATTTCTGTCTTGTCTAATGAAAGAATTTACGTCAGGAGTTCTAAATTCGCAGATATAATCAAAGAATTTATGTAAAATGCTTTTGAAACACAAATTTGAAGGTTAATTTTATTAAATAATGAAATCAATAGACTATGTTAATTATCTGTGCAAAATGTAGTTTTAAAAATTAGATCTAGATCCTTTCGATCTAAACTTGGTAAACTTGGTAAACATGGCCTAGATCGATGAAATACTAATAGAGTTGGGCAACTTTATTTTTGAGGGTTTTAAGTTTGTTTTAGGGCTACTGTACATACGTCACGGCTCCAGTTAGTACCCAAGGAACATTTATGCCAAGTTTTTTTGGATTGGTGAAACGGTTTTGATTTCTATGCGGGCATACATACATACATATATACATACATACACACATAGGCCTACATACAAACATACATACATACATACATACATACATACATACATACATACATACATAAATACATACATACATACATGCATACATCACTGGCGGATCCAGAACTTTGGAGTGGGGGGGGCGATTTTTTTTCCAAACCCTAACCCTAACGCCCAGTAAACCCTAACCCTATGCATAAACGTGCTTACAGCATATATATATATATATATATATATATATATATATATATATATATATATATATATATATATATATATATATATATATGTATATTCGATATATGAGAATAAAATAAGACTGTTTCTCAATCTTCGGCGAAAAAAAACAGAAAAAAAAACAGTCTTCTCTTGCAAGCTTGGGGGTCTGGGAGAGCGCTTTAAGCTTCTTCACGGGGTTCGGGGCGAAGCCCCGACGCCCAAAAGCGTTTTCTTGCATTTTTCTCTGCAGAAACGCATTCTTCTGACATCTACAGCTCATTATTTATCAGTGGGGTTCGGGGCGAAGCCCCGACGCCAAAAGCGTTTTCTTGCATTATTCACGGCTGAAACGCATTCTCCTGACATGTACAGCTTATTACCTATTAGTGGTGTTCGGGGCGAAGCCCCGACGTCCAAAAGCGTTTTCTTGCATTTTTCTCTTCAGAAACGCATTCTTCTGACATCTACAGCTCATTATTTATCAGTGGGGTTCAGGGCGAAGCCCCGACGCCAAAAGCGTTGTCTTGCATTTTTCACTGCTGAAACGCATCCTCCTGACATCTACAGCTCATTATTTATCAGTGGGATTCGGGGCGAAGCCCCGACGCCAAAAGCGTTTTCTTGTATTTTTCACGGCTGAAACGCATTCTTCTGACATGTACAGCTCAATATTTATTAGTGGGGTTCGGGGCGAAGCAACGACGCTAAAAGCGTTTTCTGGCATTCTTCACTGCAGTAACGCATTCTCCTGACCTACAGCTCATTATTCATTCTATTATAAAGTGCCTTTTGAATAATGAGAAAAATATTCTAATATGAATTTATAGTCCCTTAATACATTGCAAATAAAACCGATTTGTTCTTTGAAAAGATTAGATACCCCACATATTTAGATTAAGGCCTTGAGGATCGCCGCCGAAAAAAAAAATTCGATTAATAATATTCAATAAAATTCAAACATGAATTGTGAGTTATAGTCCTAAATTTATTTATCTAGAAAAATATGAGATAGAGTAAAGGTTGGAAAAAGTCGACTAGGAAATGATTATCTGGCTTTTGAACTCATCTCAACCGTGACTGTTATATTGAAAAATTTCGTTTGAATTATAACTTTTCCAAAGCAATGTCTTTCTTAAAATAGTTATGATAAATTCATGTGAAATTACACAAACTCTGTCTGGAAAGGGGAAGGGCGGTAAAATGAAAACGATTAATCCTCGCTCCTTTTTATAATTTCTGCTATTGATTGCATTTTGCATTAAAGAATAGGGGTTGGGCGACTCGATATAAGAATTTACTTTATAGCATATATAAATTATATTAGTGACAGATTTTTTTTATTTTGTAATTTCTTACTATAATACAAAAAGAAAAGGTATTGATTTGTCCGATGGGGGGAAGGGGATTGCATGTATCGCACTTCCACCTGTTTATATTATATAGATATTCGACTAATTTTGTTCACATACTATGATTTCTCCATAAAAGTAGGACCGCCCCCCCCCCCCACTCAAAGGGTTTAGATGTGAAGGGCAGTGTAAGTATTCGCTCTTCCCCTTCCAATCGGCCAACAGGTGAACGAAATTATATAAAGACCGGTTAAAATACCAATAACAAGTTTTAATCATATAGATATTTAATTGATTCTGTTAGCAAGCTGTGATTTCTACAAATAAATAAGACCGCCCCCCCCCACTCGAAAGTTTATGGTGGAGGGGGGGGCGGAATGATGCCATCGCCCCCTCCCGACCCTACCAAATCGGCCAAAATACTAGAAAAGGGGGGGGGGCGAAATAATCTAAAAAATATAAATATAAATAAAAAATATAAATAATTAGTATATATTATTAACATAAGTAATAAATTCGCATACAAATTGTGTGAATTCGATACTATAATTCGTCCGCCCCCCCCCCTTGGGGGGGGGTCGGCAGAGTGGGGGGGGGGGGGCGATCGCCCCTACCGCCCCCCCCCTGGATCCGCCAGTGGCATACAGGAATTTTTTTCGGGAGGGAGTTGGTGTGTGTGTGTGGGTTCTCTTCACCCACCCCCTGGGAAAAAATATATTTATGAATGTGTGTGTGTGTACATCATCTTTATTACATTCTGACCCTTCATTCTTTAGGAAGACGTTTATTGTGACCTAGAATAGGCTCTTCCTGAAGTTAGTGGAAAAATTGTAGACTCCCCGCAAATGCCAGCAAGTGGATCTGGGGGGAGCGCTAGGAGCTCCTCAAGCGCGGGGCGGAGCCCCACCGACGAGCACTATTTCTGGTATTGAAAGCCAACAAAATGCATATTCTGAGGTATCTACAGTGCATTTTCCTGTTATTAAAAAGTTTTATTTCAAAAACCTAATGTGCTATTCTTACTGACTTAGACCCTCCCACTCCGTTCGGCGCATTTGGCGGCAAGCTTTTTTTCATAAAAATCTGTCACTGGTAATGTCTGAAGCCTCTTCCCACTTGCTCTGAGGACCTCCATAAATGTGTGGCGCCAAGTTGTACTAGGATGTCATCGCAACTCTTCTTATGCCTAATTCATTTTGTCGGAGAACATGTCCCGCAAACCTCATGCGACGCTCTGTCACAATCTTACTAAGGGGTCGACTCCCAGTTCGGCATAGGATTTCCTTGATTTAGACCCGATCTCTATAACTGACTCCTAAGGTCTAAGATCTCAATTTCTAACGTTGTTTCTGTTCTTAAATTAGAAAGAAGCTAACTATAATTTGTCTGTATTTAGTTGGCCTGCTTTAATTTTGAAGAATTAATTTTTTTTTGTTTTATTGAATATTTAGTTTTGTCTTTCCCCCTTTATGTCCAGCGGCCCCTTTCTGCCCACTATTGTGCCCAGCACCCCCCGCCCAACAGCCCCTTTGGCACTCAGCGCCCCCCAAATTCACGAAAACGTCCCCAGAGGCGCTAGCGCCCTCTACGAAGACCTCTGATATATGTTGTTGTTTTTTTTTAGCCATGAGTCCGTTAGCACAATCTTTACAATTTAAAAATATCTGAAGATTCGTCATGTGACTCGGAAGTTGCATGGTAGACCAATGACATTAACTTGTCAAATTACCGGAACTTTAAGGACATTGTTCTCTTTTACTCCATGGAACATTTGTACTTTATTGTTTACTGTCTTTCGTGTGTGTTGTCTGTCGTGTGTGTTGTCTGTCTTGTATGTTGTCTGTCTTGTGTGTGGTCTGTCGTGTGTGTTGTCTGTCGTGTGTATTATCTGTCTTGTGTGTGGTCTGTCGTGTGTGTTGTCTGTCGTGTGTGTTGTCTGTCTTGTGCGTTGTCTATCTTGTGCGTTGTCTGTCGTGTGTGTTGTCTGTCGTGTTTTGTCTGTCGTGTGTGTTGTCTGTCGTGTTTTGTCTGTCGTGTGTGTTGTCTGTCGTGTGTTGTCTGTCGTGTGTGTTGTCTGTCTTGTGTGTTGTCTGTCGTGTGTGTTGTCTGTCGTGTGTGTTGTCTGTCTTGTGCGTTGGTTTCTTGGAAATGTACTCTCACATTAGATCTATTGATCTATTTGGGTTCAGTCACACTTAACTTACCGCCGGAGGGAACCTAGCATCGTATTTCTAAACTCTGGCCTACAGGTACCTTGGAACGCCACTGCTCTTAGCGCATTGCATCTTTATCGACTAACTAGTTCGTGAATATTGTGTTCCTGTAGAAATGTTTCATTAGACTTTGTGTCTAGAAAGACACTTTGTGTGTGTGACGCTATGAGTTTTGTTCTTTAATTTGACCGTGTCTAAAAAGAAGCGGATATGAAAATACAATAGAACGAAAGGATAATTAAAAACAAGTTGAGATTAGGAAAAATAAAGAGAATTTGTTTTCAAACTACGAAAGTTGTATTATTATGCTAAATGCTTTACATGTAGAATGCGTCCCTATGTAAAAATACCAAAAATAAACTTAAACGGTTTAATAGAATGCTTACGGTTTTTCGCGAATTACGGCGTTCGGGCTGCGAATCAATAAAAACTGTTTCTTAGCAAGCGCCTAAGAGGTAAAAAGAAACTGTTTACCAAATTTCATGCAAATCCGTTCCTCAGTTGCTGAGATTTCTATCGATACATGAATAAATCAGTCAGTCAGTGATATTTCGCGTGTATAATATAGATTAAACATTCGAACAATATTTTGGGCACAAATGGGCCCCCAATCTGAAGGGGCCCAAAACCTGAAGGGTCCCCAATGTGAAGGGGGCCCTAAGCTAGAGCTTGAGTTGCCTATAAGTAAGTTGAGCACAGCGAAAAAAAAACAATTTTAAGATAAATCACGTTCCTGTAAAATCAAAACATAACACTTCTACCATCAAACAAAAACAAAACATAACACTTCTACCATCAAACAAAAACAAAACACAACACTTCTACCATCAAACAAAAACAAAACACAACACTTCTACCATCAAACAAAACACAACACTTCTACCATCAAACAAAAACAAAACACAACACTTCTACCATCAAAGAAAAACAAAACATAACACTTCTACCATCAAACAAAAACAAAACACAACACTTCTACCATCAAAGAAAAACAAAACACAACACTTCTACCATTAAAGAAAAACAAAACATAACACTTCTACCATCAAACAAAAACAAAACACAACACTTCTAACATCAAACAAAAACAAAACATAACACTTCTACCATCAAACAAAAACAAAACACAACACTTCTACCATCAAACAAAAACAAAACACAACACTTCTACCATCAAACAAAAACAAAACATAACACTTCTACCATCAAACAAAAACAAAACACAACACTTCTACCATCAAACAAAAACAAAACATAACACTTCTACCATCAAACAAAAACAAAACACAACACTTCTACCATCACACAAAAACAAAACACAACACTTCTACCATCAAACAAAACAAAACACAACACTTCTACCATCAAACAAAAACAAAACATAACACTTCTACCATCAAACAAAAACAAAAAACAACACTTCTACCATCAAAGAAAAACAAAACATAACACTTCTACCATCAAACAAAAACAAAATATAACACTTCTACCATCAAAAAAAAACATAACACTTCTACCATCAAACAAAAACAAAACACAACACTTCTACCATCAAACAAAAACAAAACACAACACTTCTACCATCAAACAAAACAAAACACAACACTTCTACCATCAAAGAAAAACAAAACATAACACTTCTACCATCAAACAAAAACAAAACACAACACTTCTACAATCAAACAAAAACAAAACATAACACTTCTACCATCAAACAAAAACAAAACACAACACTTCTACCATCAAACAAAAACAAAACACAAGACTTCTACCATCAAAGAAAAACAAAACATCACACTTCTACCATCAAACAAAAACAAAACACAACACTTCTACCATCAAACAAAAAAAAAACATAACACTTCTACCATCAAAAACAAAACAAAACACAACACTTCTACCATCAAAGAAAAACAAAACACATCACTTCTAACATCAAACAAAAACAAAACACAACACTTCTACCATCAAACAAAAACAAAACAAAACACTTCTACCATCAAAGAAAAACAAAACACAACACTTCTACCATCAAACAAAAACAAAACATAACACTTCTACCATCAAACAAAAACAAAACACAATACTTCTACCATCAAACAAAAACAAAACACTTCTACCATCAAACAAAAACAAAACATAACACTTCTAACATCAAACAAAAACAAAACACAACACTTCTACCATCAAACAAAACACAACACTTCTACCATCAAACAAAACACAACACTTCTACCATCAAACAAAACACAACACTTCTACCATCAAACAAAAACAAAACACAATACTTCTACCATCAAACAAAAACAAAACACAACACTTCTACCATCAAACAAAAACAAAACACAACACTTCTACCATCAAACAAAAACAAAACATAACACTTCTACCATCAAACAAAAACATAACATAACACTTCTACCATCAAACAAAAACAAAACACAACACTTCTACCATCAAACAAAAACAAAACATAACACTTCTACCATCTAACAAAAACAAAACACACTTCTACCATCAAACAAAACAAAACACAACACTTCTACCATCAAACAAAAACAAAACACAACACTTCTACCAATCAAACAAAAACAAAACACAACACTTCTACCATCAAACAAAAACAAAACACAACACTTCTACCATCAAAGAAAAACAAAACACAACACTTCTACCATCAAACAAAAACAAAACATAACACTTCTACCATCTAACAAAAACAAAACACAACACTTCTACCATCAAACAAAAACAAAACACACTTCTACCATCAAACAAAACAAAACACAACACTTCTACCATCAAAGAAAAACAAAACAAAACACTTCTACCATCAAACAAAAACAAAACACAACACTTCTACCATCAAAGAAAAACGAAACACTACACTTCTACCATCAAACAAAAACAAAACATAACACTTCTACCATCAAACAAAAACAAAACACAACACTTCTACCATCAAACAAAAACAAAACACTTCTACCATCAAACAAAAACAAAACATAACACTTCTAACATCAAACAAAAACAAAACACAACACTTCTACCATCAAACAAAACACAACACTTCTACCATCAAACAAAACACAACACTTCTACCATCAAACAAAACACAACACTTCTACCATCAAACAAAAACAAAACACAATACTTCTACCATCAAACAAAAACAAAACACAACACTTCTACCATCAAACAAAAACAAAACACAACACTTCTACCATCAAAGAAAAACAAAACATAACACTTCTACCATCAAACAAAAACATAACATAACACTTCTACCATCAAACAAAAACAAAACACAACACTTCTACCATCAAACAAAAACAAAACATAACACTTCTACCATCTAAGAAAAACAAAACACAACACTTCTACCATCAAACAAAAACAAAACACACTTCTACCATCAAACAAAACAAAACACAACACTTCTACCATCAAACAAAAACAAAACACAACACTTCTACCAATCAAACAAAAACAAAACACAACACTTCTACCATCAAACAAAAACAAAACACAACACCTCTACCATCAAACAAAAACAAAACACAACACTTCTACCATCAAACAAAAACAAAACATAACACTTCTACCATCTAACAAAAACAAAACACAACACTTCTACCATCAAACAAAAACAAAACACACTTCTACCATCAAACAAAACAAAACACAACACTTCTACCATCAAAGAAAAACAAAACACAACACTTCTAACATCAAACAAAAACAAAACACAACACTTCTACCATCAAACAAAAACAAAACACAACACTTCTACCATCAAAAATAAAACAAAACATAACACTTCTACCATCAAAAAAACAAAACAAAACACAACACTTCTACCATCAAACAAAAACAAAACACACTTCTACCATCAAACAAAACAAAACACAACACTTCTACCATCAAACAAAAACAAAACACAACACTTCTACCAATCAAACAAAAACAAAACACAACACTTCTACCATCAAACAAAAACAAAACACAACACTTCTACCATCAAAGAAAAACAAAACACAACACTTCTACCATCAAACAAAAACAAAACACAACACTTCTACCATCAAACAAAAACAAAACACTTCTACCATCAAACAAAAACAAAACATAACACTTCTAACATCAAACAAAAACAAAACACAACACTTCTACCATCAAACAAAACACAACACTTCTACCATCAAACAAAACACAACACTTCTACCATCAAACAAAACACAACACTTCTACCATCAAACAAAAACAAAACACAATACTTCTACCATCAAACAAAAACAAAACACAACACTTCTACCATCAAACAAAAACAAAACACAACACTTCTACCATCAAAGAAAAACAAAACATAACACTTCTACCATCAAACAAAAACATAACATAACACTTCTACCATCAAACAAAAACAAAACACAACACTTCTACCATCAAACAAAAACAAAACATAACACTTCTACCATCTAAGAAAAACAAAACACAACACTTCTACCATCAAACAAAAACAAAACACACTTCTACCATCAAACAAAACAAAACACAACACTTCTACCATCAAACAAAAACAAAACACAACACTTCTACCAATCAAACAAAAACAAAACACAACACTTCTACCATCAAACAAAAACAAAACACAACACCTCTACCATCAAACAAAAACAAAACACAACACTTCTACCATCAAACAAAAACAAAACATAACACTTCTACCATCTAACAAAAACAAAACACAACACTTCTACCATCAAACAAAAACAAAACACACTTCTACCATCAAACAAAACAAAACACAACACTTCTACCATCAAAGAAAAACAAAACACAACACTTCTAACATCAAACAAAAACAAAACACAACACTTCTACCATCAAACAAAAACAAAACACAACACTTCTACCATCAAAAATAAAACAAAACATAACACTTCTACCATCAAAAAAAAACAAAACACAACACTTCTACCATCAAACAAAAACAAAACACACTTCTACCATCAAACAAAACAAAACACAACACTTCTACCATCAAACAAAAACAAAACACAACACTTCTACCAATCAAACAAAAACAAAACACAACACTTCTACCATCAAACAAAAACAAAACACAACACTTCTACCATCAAAGAAAAACAAAACACAACACTTCTACCATCAAACAAAAACAAAACACAACACTTCTACCATCTAACAAAAACAAAACACAACACTTCTACCATCAAACAAAAACAAAACACACTTCTACCATCAAACTAAACAAAACACAACACTTATACCATCAAACAAAAAAAAACACAACACTTCTACCATCAAACAAAAACAAAACACAACACTTCTACCATCAAACAAAAACAAAACACAACACTTCTACCATCAAACAAAAACAAAACACAACACTTCTACCATCAAACAAAAACAAAACAAAAACAAAGGGTCACAATAAAAAAATAAATTATTAGTTGTTTTTTTTTCTTTTTTCGCAACTTGGACAACATAAACGTACAAACATAATATGAACAATTCACAACTCCAGACACATCTCTACATTGTATGGACTCAACCTTTCAGAAAAGTTGAACAAATTGTGTGCTGTTCACTTGATGTCTACTGTCTTTCAGGGATTATTCATGAAATATTTCAAAATATGCATTTTAAGTAAGTCTGTTAGGGCGCGGAAGGATCTAAGTCTAAGTCTTAGTAAGTCTGTTAGGGCGCGGAAGGATCTAAGTCTAAGCCTTAGTAAGTCTGCTATTTAGTTAGTTGTCACTACATTACATTTAAACAAAGAGTGGGATGGGGGGGGGGCTAAGTGACAAATAACCGCTTGTCCACCTTTCAAGGAGTCTTGAGTTTGAATCCCGACTTGATCAGAGTTGTGCTTGATGAGCGCCTAAAGGTAGAACGGAGATCTCTCCCCCCCCCCCCACAACTGGTCAACAAAAGAGATTGGACCATATCGCAATGAGCATTCTTTACACATGATAGTTGGGCTAGACAAAAGCTATTTAAAATATCGTATTGCGTGAGGGGACAACATTCCCTTTCCAACAAAGATTCATCAATAATTGCTAATAGTAACAGTATTTTTGTATTGTCAATAAGGTCTAAACACTCCATCCAGTTACTGAGATCACACTAAACTTTGCTGCCAATTGGTGTCATTTCATATATGCACAATGGACGCCAATCAGCGTGGCGCTGTAACATGCTCTGACCACACAGGATCGATAAATAGCGGCTCTGGCTAATTACATCATTCGTTAATCTTGACCCCTAAATAAAACCGCAGGTCAATTTTAGGTCTAGCTATAGACAGACGAGTCAAGTGCACAGAAAGAGTGCATCTGCCGTTTTAACAAAATAACTGGATCAATAAAGCGGTCTTTGTCTTAGTCTAACAACAGTCTGTGTTGTGCTTTAGACAAGAAATTGTCTTGACAGACAGGCAAAGACTAACTGGGCAGCCGCCTATGGCCTCCACTTGCCTCAACTATGGACTAAGAGTTGTGTTGGAGTTAATGGAGCTGCCAGAATTTGAATCAGTACTGCTGATTGGTGGTATTGTCAATGAAAACAGACGGTGAAATGTGAAATATACTTGTTGAATACACTTACACAAATACTAGCGAATTTATCAACACTGAATGAAGGGCAATATATTCCCTCTAAATTGAGATACTCAAACACAAAAACTGTGACTTATAACCTAAATGAGTTATAAACCTTATGTTAATGTATAGCGGGCATGGTGGCTGAGTGGTAAAGCTTGGCTTCCGAACCGGAGGGTATCGAGTTCATATCCTGATTTAGACTGAGATTGTGAACCTCGGTATATTTTTCGGACTCTCCTGAGCCCACAAACCCTGACATACGTCGGGTAAGGTGGGTGGTCGTCGTGCAGATCACATGACATCCTTAATAATCCTCAACCATAAAAGCAGATGAGATTAACATTATTTGCTCACTTAGCTCTGAATGGGATACCTTTACTTTACTTTTATTTTAAATATAGCAGCCATGCCATTAAGACACACATCTAGAATCTACACATTGAAACTACTCATTGGAGCTAAGCAATCAACATACACCCCTCAGATACACATGAAAATAACGGCAATTGCATATGCTAGTTAGAAATGGAAATTACAAATCTCAATTAATCTTTAAGGGACTTAATCAGGGGCGGACTGGGAATCAAAATTGTCCCGGGCTTTTCTATACAATCCGGCCCACAAATTATTTGCCACATGATGGGGCATACATTATACCTGTCATTAAGAGCATTGTGTCAAGTTAAATAATGTATCGAAATTAATTAGCTGTATGAGTAAATTATTAGATGATTTTAAAACTATCTTAAAAGCGCAATTACTATATGAATAAAATAAATACTTGGAATGGAGACTCTGTTACTGTGAACAAATCCCTATTATCATATACATCAGTGATGCCCAAAATACGGCCTGTGGGCCAGATCCTGCCCGTGACGTTGTTCCATCCGGCACGCCGAAATGTCGGCACAAAGTGTAGAAAATCCACTACCTACCCTAAAGAAAAGGTTGAAAAATGTCTCTTTACCTACGTTAGAGCTCTCAATTTTTCTCCGATTGATTGGTACCATGACTAACATTTGTGCATCTATGACAAGACCCTTACTTTTTGGCAGAACATGATAATAAGCCAATATATTTGAGTTGTCAATAAAGTCTGGCTGTTTAAAAAACAAAGAAACGCAATTATAAAACAAATTTCACGTCATTTGAATCAAAAGATAATTAGTCTACGTCTAGAGATTGGAAGATTAATCTTAATATTTACCAAAAAGAGACAAGAATATGAGTCGTTGGTAAAGCTAGCTACATTGTAGATCATATTTTTAGAAGAGAAATGAAGCCGTTTTCTGACGCACGAAAAAAAAGATAATAATATCCCATGTAATGTAAGTACTAAGTAGTTTAATGTTCACTAATAGTTTTTGGATTATTATGGCCTACTTCAGTCGCGAAGATGAATGCCTGGGCATTCACTGTGGTCGGAAAGATGTCGTCCACACATCAGTTCCCCCCTCTCCACGCAGCTGATGTATCCAAAGGAACTGGAGTGCCGAGGAGTCGCAGGTTCTGCCAGGTGTAGCACAATAATTAGTATGCGAAATAAAGTTTCCCTCAAACAATCTTACTATGAAAATATCAGCTTTTTATTTAAAATAATTCGAATCGCTCAACCTGAAACGAACCAATGAAATCAGGAGACTGTTATTGAGTGTGACATCGAAGTTACAACTTACAACTAGTTCTTAAACTGCGTCAGCCTTAGGGAACTTTTAAACATTCATTTTTTTTCTTTCTTTTTCTTCAATCATTTTTTGTTTTCATTTCAGACAGACTCTTTAAGACAGAAGCACCCAACATCTACAACAACAGGATAAAAGAAAACCAAAGAATTCTTCATTTCAAAACAATGCAAAATCGATGATTTTTTCCCACGCATCCTTCAAGATCAGATCACCAGTCTTCTAGTGTCCCATTCCTAGATCAGATCACCAGTCTTCTAGTGTCTCATTCCTAGATCAGATCACCAGTCTTCTAGTGTCTCATTCCTATATCAGATCACCAGTCTTCTAGTGTCTCATTCCTAGATCAGATCACCAGTCTTCTAGTGTCTCAGCTAAGTGCCACAAGAAAATCTGTTTCCGTCAAGCTGTATTTGTCAAAGAAAAGATAGAACCAAAGTCTCAAGTTCTATTTGTCAAAGAAAAGATAGAACCAAAGTCTCAAGTTGTATTTGTCAAAGAAAAGATAGAACCAAAGTCTCCAGTTGTATTTGTCAAAGAAAAGATAGAACCAAAGTCTCAAGTTGTATTTGTCAAAGAAAAGATAGAACCAAAGTCTCAAGTTGTATTTGTCAAAGAAAAGATAGAACCAAAGTCTCAAGTTGTATTTGTCAAAGAAAAGATAGAACCAAAGTCTCAAGTTGTATTTGTCAAAGAAAAGATAGAACCAAACTCTCCAGTTGTATTTGTCAAAGAAAAGATAGAACCAAACTCTCCAGTTGTATTTGTCAAAGAAAAGATAGAACCAAACTCTCCAGTTGTATTTGTCAAAGAAAAGATAGAACCAAACTCTCCAGTTGTATTTGTCAAAGAAAAGATAGAACCAAACTCTCCAGTTGTATTTGTCAAAGAAAAGATAGAACCAAACTCTCCAGTTGTATTTGTCAAAGAAAAGATAGAACCAAACTCTCCAGTTGTATTTGTCAAAGAAAAGATAGAACCAAACTCTCCAGTTGTATTTGTCAAAGAAAAGATAGAACCAAACTCTCCAGTTGTATTTGTCAAAGAAAAGATAGAACCAAACTCTCCAGTTGTATTTGTCAAAGAAAAGATAGAACCAAACTCTCCAGTTGTATTTGTCAAAGAAAAGATAGAACCAAAGTCTCCAGTTGTATTTGTCAAAGAAAAGATAGAACCAAACTCTCCAGTTGTATTTGTCAAAGAAAAGATAGAACCAAAGTCTCCAGTTGTATTCCGACACGTAATGGGAAACTGTTTGGAGATATACAAAGTAACACTCAGGAACACGCCTGGAATTTACGGGCCCCCATCACAGGAGGAGAAAAAGGCGTTTCCAATGATGAACCACCATCAAGACAGGAAGCCAATGGGTCTAAGAGAGGGCCTAGCAAGGAAAAGACTTTGTGACGACATTAGACCCCCATCAGAGTCACAGCTGAAAGCGTTGGAGGTTGTATATAACTAAATAGGGAACAAAATTATTTCTGACATAGTTGTCCAGCATTAATTTCTATTGAATTTCTATTAGGTGGTTTTTCATTCATTTAGATTTGATCAAGATTTTCTTCCCTTCTATGTTACTAAAAATATCCTATGATTTATAAAACACTTTAATGTGTAATTCATTGAAGAATTTGTTGACCGACACAATGACCAATGGAAAGTAGTCTAACTAATCTCTGACGTAAACATAATATAAACAGTAGAACGGGAGGCAGATTTGTAGCTCCTTCTATAGTGTTAATAGGAAATATCTGGTTTATGACATACATCTTGTCTATAAGATGTATCCCGTTTATAAGATGTATCCTGTATATAAGCTGTATCCCGTTTACAAGATGTATATTGCTTTTTAGATGTATTTTGCGTTCATCTAAATCACCTCAAGGTCAACAGTAATCTACAACAAATTATTTTCGTTACCCAAACCGTCCGAACCTTGTTAGTTTTGTACAAAACTTCCAGATGACCTGATTGATTCTAGTCAATAGTATTAAAGATATTATAAGTGATTAAATACTAATAGAACTAATTAAGAAGTAAAGAACAATTCTTTGAACATCATTTACAGACATGGTTTACTTCCCTGATCAAAAGTAAATAGTCAACGATAGTATACAGGAAACTGGTAACAATCAACACATTATCATTCTTAGATGCATGATGTTTGCAGAAGTTGACTGCCAGCATTATCTTTTCTTTTTATATTACGCAATTTTGTTTCTTTTGAACAGGAAAGTTTGAGAAATCTTGAAGGCATGAATAGCCCCTCGGGCCTTGGGACGACAACCACCGTTGTTTTTTCCGTGAACAACCATGTCGGTCATTTGGCCAGTGCTCTGAACATTTTTCAGGTAGTGGACACTTTGTTCAACCCGAAGTTAATGGTAATAGCTTTAGAAATATTGACATTGAAGAAACAAAAACACACACAAAAGAAAAACGGTGAGAGGATTGTTATGGAGTCTTTGTGTGTGTGTGTTTCTCTGGTGACTGGAAGAGGTGAGCGAGTGAATGATGCAAGAGAAACGGCAGTG
The DNA here is from genome assembly GCF_947242115.1 of Biomphalaria glabrata. Lineage (NCBI taxonomy): Eukaryota > Metazoa > Mollusca > Gastropoda > Planorbidae > Biomphalaria > Biomphalaria glabrata. The sequence continues at coordinate 18,876,170 of NC_074716.1, forward strand.
TCGTCACTTGGTCTTAGGGAGGTGACGAGTCCAAAACGCCAGAGTGATAAGATGTTTTTTTTTGTGTATTGAGTTAGATTTGGTTCAGAACACTATATTTATGACTAAAGTCTACTACATTTATTTCAATTAAATCTCAAGTTGATATTGTTTATATTGTAATAAAAGTTATACATAATAGTGTTCACAAATACGTTATTCAAGTGATTTTAAGTTTTACAAGTTACAGCGGTTAAGTTGTCTACTTGGAGTTTGGTGTTACAAGCTTACAAGTCAACTACCTTCTAAATCTGATATATATAGAAAAATAAAGGTACACCTAATTTAATGTAGATTTTTTAGGTGGTATCGGGTTAGGGTTAGGGTTCCCAAAGCCTTTCCCATGATTGGGTAAAGCTGCAATGCAACAGAGGTTTGAAGTTTTTCTTCTCCTAGGTGGGTAGCCAGCCATGGCTAACGAGCCCCTCCGGCCCAAAGCTTACTGGTTAAGGCGCCAGTTACTCGCCTTTGCCCCTTCTCCTGTTAGTAAGAACAGTTCCGCCAGGAGTCAGAGGCTATTTGAGACTCAGGCCATTAGGAAGCATTTTATAGGTAGTGGAGTGCTTACATCCATTACCACTTCCGGCAATGACAACCTTGCGGAGTCAACCCTGAGGAAAAAAACGAAGCTGGGGACACTAAGGCATTTTTCAGCACCCACTGCTGCACCCTGGCAGAACCTGCGACGCCGCTGACCCCAAACTATATCGGCACTGCCGTTCCATTGGATACATCGGCACAGCTAATGCCAGGCATTCAACTCATTGCCATGAGATGATCCATAGTCGCTTCACGACTGAAGGAGGCCCTAGAAATAGGGTTAGGGTTATATAGGCTCTGTGCTCGCCTCTTTGTCCAACGTCCAATAGCGTCAGTTATATTGTTTATTAGTCTATCTGTAGCAGAGTTTAAATAACTGCTTAATATGCATGAAATGGGATGTAATTATCTTCCCTTTTGAATAGACGTCTGTAATTGATAAGATATGCAATTTTTTTAAACAATAATTTCATGATATCCTGGTGTTCTAGGAAAATAATATCAATGTGGTGCACATAGAATCCAGGAAGTCCAGGAGATCGGATGCCCTCTTCGACATCTACGTAGACTTTGAGACAGACCACATCCGCTTGGAGGAACTTGTGAACCGGCTGAAGCGGGAAGTGGCTAGCCTAACCTTTAACCAGCTCAACATTCCCATGACCCCTCCAGCCTTGACCAAGAAAGGTGAGCACCAGGGGCGGACTGGCTATATGGGCATTCGGGCGAATGCCCGGTGGGCCGGCACCCCATTGAGCCGGTAAGGCCACCCAAAGGGCTGTATGAATGCCAGTAAATTGTTTTAAGATTTATATTATTCTCTTTAAAGATAACACTTTGAGCGTCATGATTGAAAATATCTTTTACACTAATACTAATGTAAAGCATTGTTGTAAATATCCTTCATCCGTATCAGGGGCGGACTGGGTGTCAAAACCGGCCCGGGCATTTCTATGTAATCCGGCCACCAACATGCTATATATGATGTACGTTGAATTATAAATCTCCTAAAAATCATATTATGATGCTAAGTTTGAGAATGTGACGAAAGCTGGGTTTACATAACAAAATGCATTTCTACTAGTAGGTAGCCTGCATGGTTAGTTAGTGTATTTCATGATTTTCTAAAACTAGTTGGTATTACTAAATGATTATATTCGATTTTATATAACTTGAAAAAAATCATGCTACCATACAAGCCAATATTAACATAACCATGTAGGCTACTTGATATTCACATACAAGGCTCGTTAAGAACCCCCAACAACAAACTATTCGATTGTGTCCAAAGGATTACTCGAAGAACGTCTTCAGCAACAGCCGTCACCATGAAATTTTCTGCCTTTTGTCATGATTTTTCTCAGCCACTTCTTTACACATCTGTAATATGCAGTGACTTCGTTCACAAGCTCCTTGTGTACAAGACAACATAATTACAAGATACACCCCTGTCAATAAATTGTACATCTTTAAAACTATGTATCTTAACAGCAACAATAGCATCATCTGCACTTTCTCCTCAAGATAATAATAATAATAACTTAACCATACCAATTCGTATGTTACTGGACATCCCAAATATAAGACTGGAAGCATCGTGATTGGTCCCTTTATAGACTCATCCGAATATATTCACACCAACGTGAACTTTATATTTTTAAAAGAAGTAAATGCCTTATGTTGCTTGTTATTCGCTTAGTGTGTAGGCCACCATGATGGATGAAGTCTATAAAAAAAGCACTGTATACATATGCAGGTTATTAAATTATATCGGAAAGTGCATTACATAGGTAGTCCTAGTACACTGTAGAGTATGTCAATCATGACTCTCTGAGTGCTACTTATATAAGAGAATATTATAGAATCTTTTTACAATTTAATTCGAGTCCTGGTGGCATTCACGTGGCCCTGTTCATTTCACTGGCCCTACCGGCCCAATTGGGTACCGGCCCACCGGGCATTTGCCCGAATGCCCATATAGCCAGTCCGCCCATGATCCGTATATAGTGCTTCTAGTAGACGTCGCTAAACTATACGCAAGAAGCTTAAGGCATCTATTTCTTATAGAGATCGGTGTTAGTGTGAATCTATTCGGATGAATCTATATAGGGACCAACAACAACGTTCCAAGTCCTATAGGATGACATGTCCAGTCACATACAAATTCTTATTTGTCTGATGGAGTTATCGCATGATCTCGAGTTAGCTTCGCTACGAAGTCCTTCACAAGTCACAATTATTATTTTGAACAGTGTAGAAATGAGTTGATTGGAATCAAAATGCAAAAGAATCTAAAAAGTATATACAAAGAAGGAGCAGAAAATACGTAATAATAGCTATGTACAAAAATGTAGTAAACATAATGATGTCTTTTCGCAAGCACTAGAGATTTACCAATCTTATGATGACAGCGTTTAAAAATAATCAGGCTTAACGTCAAACGTAACACGAATACCAAGACGGCAAAGTTATTGACTTAAGTCGAAATACAAAGAGGCTTTGCTAAATATGAGATTATCTTGACAGCATTTGTTTTACTGAACGTAAGGATATTAAAAAAAACACGTGGACATGTTCTGTTGTGTGTGTGTGTGTAGCCAGCTCTAAGATGAAGTCAAACAAGGTTTCCAAGTTCTTGAGAAAGCAGTATATTTGAGTAAAGTAAAGTTCTCTTTCAGACCTTGCCATCTATAAGGCCAGATGATGTTAAGGTCATCAGTTTCTTTGAGAATGGTTAACAACTAAAGTCAGGTACCCGTTAAAGTTGGGTGGACCCAGGGGAGTCCCAAAAAACCTAAAATTCAAAATCCTAGTCTTCACCGAGATTCGAACCCAGGACCCAAGGTTTGGAAGCGCTTAACCACTCAGCCACCGCGCCCCCATCAACTTGTTAGAAGGGCAGTTTAAATAATGGAGGTTGAAGAGTTGTATTTGTACATTGAAGCTCAAATGTCTGAGAAAAAAGGGCGAGGAGTGAAAGTGAATCATAAACAATATGTTCGTTGTTGGAGGATCCTCAAATGTCTCACTGCGCTCCCCCAGACTCCCTAGCTGTCCTTGGTAGTGTGTACTGTATTTCCACTAATTAAAAGTAGAACCTATTATAGGCTTAAAAAAACGCCCGAAAGAATGAAAGGTCAGAATGTAATGAAGATTAATTACATACATATACATTGCAGAGGGGGTAGAACCCCCCCCCCCACACCGAAAAATCCTGGCTACGCCCATGAAATGACATGCCATTCATTTGTGGGCCGGTTCATATGGTAATGCCCGGGCCGATTTTGATACCCAGTCCGCCCCTGGTGAGCACGAGACATGAACACGTGAATCAACAAAAAAAAAAGAAAAACATTTTATAGACTGATTGCCAAGTTGGTCGTTGCAATATGAACATATATTAACAAATACCCCCCCCCCCCCCCCATGGAAACCAAGCAATAATCTCAATGGTTAAACCCTGATGGAAGAAAAAGTTTATTATGGAAAGTAAAGAGAGAGAAAAAAAAAAGAGAATTTGACTAAAGTATTTCCTGTCTTGGTTGTACCGTTGTACAAACACGTAGATCTACCGAGATCATTCAGCAGGGGAAGATACATTCTATCAACAGAGGGACACGTTGTAAACCTTTTTTCTTTCACAGGGGCCCATAATTATAAAACAATTACGATTTACATGAAAAATTAAACTTTTTCTTTTTCTGCTAAGGTAATACGATTTCAAATGTATCATTACTGCAACAAAAGCTTTTTGTTACTTGCAGTGAAAATTAGAAGAAAGAAATTTTATTTGTTCAAAAGTACAATTCTAATTAACCAGAAGTATTTAGGTCCTCACACTATTTCTAAAACTCTATGACTTGCGTTCTGCGTGTGTGTGTGTAGAATGTGATAGTTGGTATGATTCTCGTGACAAGTAACGGCTTGTAAACAGATGCTTCTGTACTCTAATAATAATATATCTGCATTCGGAACTTCCGATATCTGAGGTGTTTGCAGTGCACTATTCTGCTCACTAGAAAAATGTAGAGCCTACGTCAGAGATCAAACCTTCTCTTCCCCGCACTTCAGTAATGGAGACCAGCGAGTGGTAGAGAGACCGATCTATGTGTGAAGTATTTTATTTGGTAAAGAGTTGTGACCCTCAATGCCGCTCCTCCCTCCGACTACGCTCATGAAATTGTTATTTGCTTTAGTTTTTTCACGCTGTTGCTTGAATTCTCGCAGCTTTCTTTATTAATAGAGCCCTGGGATTTTTATTGGGGAGGGGAGTTGAACCTCCAAACCCCTTGGCTGCGCTGGTGGGGTAAACCGTGAACCTCAATATTTCCTTTGTTTACGCTCATGGAGTTTGGCGACTTTAGTTTTGCTTTTGTTTTTTTTTTAATTGAAGAGGTAGAGGTTTAACCTCAAAGCTCCTTTGTCTACGCTGGAGGTAGAGGTTTAACCTCAAAGCTCCCTTGTCTACGCTGGAGGTAGAGGTTTAACCTCAAAGCTCCTTTGTCTACGCTGGAGGTAGAGGTTTAACCTCAAAGCTCCTTTGTCTACGCTGGAGGCACGAGAGAAGCTGAACTTCTAAACCCCCTCCATTAAATATCTAAAGCAATACTACAGTCACCTCCCCCCCCTTTATTTTTTTTAGCCATGCTCATGTGGTACACACATCTCAATTTGACTTTAGTTCTTATGATAATTGAATTAATCCATAACTGTTTGATCATCAATCACCTTTTCTTAGCCTAAATTTGTCCTTTGATTATTGGACTCTACCTACAGCATGTCTAGAGCTTGTCCCATGGTTTCCAAAGAAAGTTTCAGAACTGGACCAAGCGGCCATCAACGTTCTGATGTACGGCAGTGAGCTGGATGCAGATCATCCGGTAAGTATTGCTTTCATATGTAGTCAAGAACTAAAGTAGAAACTCGGTGGACTATTTTGAGGAATACTCTTTTAATTAATAGAATTAGAACTAATTGAACAGAAGTGCCCCAATGGAAACGCTTCAAAGGCCAGCTTAGGCGCCAACTTGCTTTAACTGACATAAAAGAAAGCACTTAGTTGCAGGCGGTTTCAAAACAAGATAGCTGGAGGTCACTCACAAAGGCCGCGGGATACAAATTTGAGACCAAAAGAAAATCCGCTGCCGAGGACAGATGTAGTCAGCGAAAAGAAAATCTAAACCGACCACTGGCGACAATAGTCATGACTGCGCTGGTTGTGGCAAAATATGTAGGTCGCAGCTGGGGCTGCGTAGCCAAGGGATAAACAGCATTACTCATTAGTCTACGGAAGAGAATCCTTATTATTATTATTATTACTACTATTATTATTATTAATTGA